>NW_004444002.1:13535212-13637817 GCF_000243295.1 Trichechus manatus latirostris
CTCAATTCTGTTCCATTGGTCAATGTATCTGTCGTTGTACCAGTACCAGGCTGTTTTGACTACTGTAGCTGTATAGTAGGTTCTCAAGTCAGGTAGTGTGTACTTTCACTGTATTTGGATTCCCTGGTTGTTCACCATAAAAAAGGCACATTGGACCCCCTTAGTGTCACCCTGAGAGCACAAAGTTTCTCAGAAGATCAGGCTGTGGGGAGGCCTTCTGGACTTCTGCCCACTGGAGCAAGCATCTCTGACTTTCTAATCTGTCTGAATAAACTCTAAGGACGAATCAGTCCTCCAGATGACTCCCAGCTGACATGGATACGCATCTTCTTACTGCTCTGTGGCTAGCACATGCTTCCCCTTAGAAGTGCAGTAAAAGGGAAAACTTCATTCAACCTGGTCACTTAACAACACAAAACTCCCAACCCCACAGCCTAGACAAGCAAAAAAGGAAACAGCTTGGAGACTGAAAGAGCAATACAGTAGTAGCTGGAGGTCCAAAGCAGCAGAGTTTACTCCTAACAAGAGGCAACAATCAGGTGCCCCTTTCATTATCTTTTTTTTTTTAAAATGTATTCTCTAAAGAGCTGAGAAAACTGCCACTGTTTTCAGTCTCTGGTTGTGCCTCCTGCCACCCTCTTAACAAGTGAGCTAAGAGTCTTCTACTACCTTCTAGTTTCCTTGCCAAAAGGCTAAGTGTCTTCTAATAACTTCTAATTTCCTTGCCTGATCCTCTGAACGCATCAAGAACTTGAAAGGGTATGCAGGCATCGAAGGTTGGGGGACCATGTGTTGGGAGACAATTCTCCATGGATCTCTTGCATTTCTGCAAGTCTTACAAACAGAGGCACTGACTGCCCTTTGTTTCAGACTATTTTTTCAAGGATCTTCGTAGAGTGAACAACCTTGGAAGATAAAGTCTCCCTTCAGAGAAAGGCAGGCATGCTTATTGTGTATTGTAAATGATTTGAGTTCCCTAAGCTCAAGGTTCCTCTCCTGTAATGCAATCCACTGTGTGTGCAAGTGTCAAGTGGCTGTCTGCATTTCCCTGTGGGAAGTGGCACTCAGGGAACTCGCACAAATGCTGATATTCTGGCTACTGCTATTGCTCTGAGAAACAAACGGTCTTTCATCTCTGACCCACGAGTCTTGTGTCTTCTAACAGCACCCATAAAACTGTGGCAGGCTAACTTGTTAGCTTGTGAGTAGGGGGAACATCTCAGATTTTTCACAGTTGTTCAGGATGCCTTCCTGCCACATCAGTCCACAGGCCACAAAAAAAGGGATAAATTTTTTTTCTAAAGATTCAGAACATGTAAACAGCCTGTAATCTTGCTGCCACTTCTTGCCAAGGCCAAGGCAAGATATTTTAGATTCATGAAAAGCCCACCTAACTTTCTAACATGGCCCATAATACATATAATTGCATGAAGAAATATTTAAAACATTTTCTATGTGTGGCCACGTTTGGGAACTTGCCCTGACATTGACGTTTAGTGTCATTGTTTTCACTTGTATTCTTCTCTTCAGTAAGCAGGTAATCTGTGTTTAAAGACTAGATATTTTCCCCATGGGGCACAATAAAGCTATATTTGTTATGAATGAAAGAAGGATGGCAGCCTGTAAACATTGTGTCTTTCTAGAAATGGACCTCATGCAAAGAAAATTGCATATCACAGTTCTAGGTGCTGACCCACAAACACTAAGTAGGTAGTGAGCCGCTTAATGTTTTTAGCACTTTTAAACCACTTGTTGGTGAAAGCAGCTTGTATGAATTCAGTCAAGGTATCTCTATCTGAGACTGACAAATGAAAGTCCAAAGCGATAGCATGAGGAAAAAAACACTGACATTCTGACACCTCAAAATAATCTCAGCCTTCAAAATCAGAGAGGAAAGGAGGGCTAATCTTAGAAATTCTGATGAGTTACAGTCACTCACCCAGACAGCAAAATATAAGAATTTGATAGAGTGAATTATTATTGAGGATCAACAGAGAATCATCCCCGAGCTTCCTAGCAAACATAAATAAATTCTGACTTCACTGACGCTGTTTTCAGAAATTCTAGCAAAGGAAATGGATGTACTCGGATACCAGGGTATGTCATGTTCTCTGCAGGCAATGCTACCACTAAGAAAACTCCATGATGGAGATCTGGGTGTACTGTTAATGCCCAGAATCAGAAGCAGATGCATTAAAAACTCTGTGGGTCCAACGGGAAGATTTCAAACGTTCCAACTGTAAGAAAACCTATTCCTCACCACTGGCACTACACACATAGACTCCACCTGAGCGTGTGGCTGTGCCTTCTATCACCTGCACAAACATTCCTTCTTCCCCTAGAAATGACTCTGTGCCTTTAAGTGTTAAGAAGACTAAAAATCTCATGCCTCTTAGAACTTTAGAACAGTATCAAAAGGGAATCCGGAAATACTGTAGCAAAATTCTCCAAGGAGGGAGAATGAATTCAAAGACTGATTCTGCAGCTGGAAAAACAGTAGGCAGTAATACAGGATATTAAATAATATAATAAAAACCTATTTAGTCCATGTTTGGGGAATAAGGATTCTGGTGAAGATGAGTGGGACTATTTGAGAGAGAAACACAGAGCAGTGATTAAAGGCATGAGCTTTGGAGTCAGACAGACTCAGCTCTGAATGCTAGCTTTGCCACCTACCAGCCGAGTGACCCCTGAGGGCAGCAGTGGAGTCACAGTCATCTTTCCAGCTACTCCACAATTAGTTGCTCTATAAATGTTTCCTGAAATGAATCCTATTTCAGATACTGCTAAAATGAATATCACGATGAGGAAAGAAAGGGAGAAATAGCAGTGGTAGAAAAGGTTGCAATTTTGCACAAAATTCAACGAAGCATATAATAAGCCAAGGTAATGAGATTGTGGGAGAGGAGGCGCCAATGCTGAGAAATGCTGAGATGAATCAATAAAGAAAGTACATGAGTACTAGTAGAAAAATAAAAGCACAAACAGCCACGTGAGGATATGTGAGCAATTACTTTGGGGGTAAAGAGACCAAACTAAATCATAAAAGTTTTGGGAAACTTTCTGGGACAGGGATAAACATCTAACATACTGCTTATGACTCATTTAATCAACAGATAAATTATACATGAAATTTACGTGGCTACGCATATACTCTATACATAGGTATATGCTAATGGCAATCAAAATAGTCTTCAGAATAAAAGCACTTGCATTTTAAAAAGAAGCATGTGGCATTCAACAATTTGGGTGTAAGAACCGTGGTGAAAATATATGTATTGAAAACAGTACATATTTGTGTTTGCTTCCAGATGTAAGATATGGAATTCAATAGTATGCTGATAAATTTAAAAGTGATGTTATTGTTGTTAGGTGCCATGGAGTCGGTTCCGACTCCATGTACAACAGAACAAAACACTACCCGGTCCTGTGCCATCCTCACAATCATTGTTATGTTTGAGCCCACTGTGGCAGCCACCATGTCAGTTCATCTTGTTGAGGGTCTTCCTCTTTTTCACTGACCCTCTGCTTTACCAAGCCTGACGTCCTTCTCCAGGAACTGGTCCCTCCTGATAACATGTCCAAAGTACATAAGATGAAAGTCTTGCCACCCTCGCTTCTAAGGAGCATATTCTGGCTGTACTTCTTCCAAGACAGATTTGTGCATTCTTCTGCTAGTCCATGGTATACTCAATATTCTTCGCCAACACCCTAATTCAAAGTCATCGATTCTTCTTCAGTCTTCCTTATTTATTGTCCACATTTTGCATGCATACGAGGCGAATGAAAATAACATGGCTTGAGTCAGGCACACCTTAGTCCTCAAAGTGATATCTATGCTTTTTAACACTTTAAAGAGGTTTTTTGCGGTAGATTTGCCCAATGCAATTTATGTCATTTGATTTCTTGACTGATACTTCCATGGGTGTTGATTGTGGATCCAAGTAAAATGAAATCCTTGACAACTTCAATTTTTTCTCCATTTACCATGATGTTGCTTATTGGTCCAGTTGTGAGGATTTTTGTCTTCTTTATGTTGAGGTGTAATCCACACTGAAGGCCACAGTCTCTGATCTTCATCAGTAAGTGCTTCAAGTCTCCTTTGATTTCAGCAAGCAAGGTTGTGTCATCTGCATATCGCAGGCTGTTAATGAGTCTTCCTCCAATCCTGATGCCGCGTTCTTCTTCATATACTCCAGTTTCTCAGATTATTTGCTCAGCATATAAACTGAATAAATATGGTGAAAGGATACAACCCTGACACACACACTCTTCCTGATTTTAAACCATGCAGTGTCCTCTTGTTCTCCTCAAATGACTGCCTTTTGGTCTATGTACAGGTTCCACATGAGCACAATTAAGTGTTCTTCACAATGTTATCCATAATTTGTTCCGATTCACACAGTTGAATGCCTTTGGATAGTCAATAAAACACAGGTACACATCTTTCTGGTACTTTATGCTTTCAGCCAAGATCTGTCTGACATCAGCAATGACATCCCTCATTCCACGTCCTCTTCTGAATCTGGTTTAACAGTGATATTAAAAACCTACTGGATAATCACTTGGGGCGAAGAGATTTATCCTACTTCGCAAATGTAGGTGA
Organism: Trichechus manatus latirostris; assembly: GCF_000243295.1. Classification (NCBI taxonomy): domain Eukaryota; kingdom Metazoa; phylum Chordata; class Mammalia; order Sirenia; family Trichechidae; genus Trichechus; species Trichechus manatus. The sequence goes on from NW_004444002.1 coordinate 13,539,819, forward strand.
AGAATCAAACTGGATCTATTTCCAGTCCTGTCATTGATACTTCCCTGGACTTCTCAGTACTAAATGTCTCTTTCTCCCTCTGTGCCTTTCTCTCTCTCACACACACGCATACATTTTCACACACATACTATTTTTATTCACTTCTTTTGGACTAAAATAACATTAAAAGGTCTTGGCACTTAAAAATAAGTTTAAGCAAAATCCATTGTCCATTTGGCACTTAGAATAATGTTGCAGAAAGAGTACTGAACTAGCAATTAGGGAGTACCTGCCATGTGCCTGGCACTTTGAACCTATCATTTCACTGAATCCCCATATATTACCCCCATTTTATAGATGAGGAGTCTGAGGTCCTAGCTTTGCCGCTAACTACCTGTGTAATCTGGGTAATTCACTTCTAATCTCTGGGCCTTATTTTCTTTATCTTCCAAACAACCCAACCAGTTGCCATAGAGTCAACTCTGAGTCCTGGTGACCGTGTATGTGTCAGACTAGAACTGCACTCCAAATGACTGGTTTTTCAGAAGTAGATTGCCAGGCCTTTCTTCTAAGGCATCTCTGAGTGGACTCAAACCTCCAGTGGTTAGCAGCGTTAACCATTTGCACAACCCAGGGACTCCATCTTTCAAACAAATAGCCTATATTTGTTCCCAAGCCTAGTTGAGCACCAGAATAAACTGGGGTTCTTTTTATGGGAATGGGGGGGGGCTCTTTTTAAATGACAAATTCTCTAGCCTCTCCAGAGACCTGATGTATCAGAGTCTCCAGAGGTGGGCTCCAGGAATCTGTTTAACAAGTTCCTCTACGTGATTGTGATGATGTGTTTGAGAACTAGATGCTTACGCCTTCAAAGGGTGCTGCCAGCGACAACACCCCAAATATTCCCCCACATGCCTGCACTTGATTGTCTGAAGAACTGAGAACCATCCTGATGAAAACTATCCTAAAGCACTAACAAGCTATACTTAGAAAATTTTAACGGTGCCATGTTCACTTAGAAGACCAAAACAGTCTTTATAATCTGAGTTGGATGGGAGCCATCAAAACAACCGGGCAAAGTTCCTGTAGGACAGGCCTCATGGTATTGTTTGTAGCTAGCTAAAGAGGCTGTCTCAAGAGAGCTGAGGAAGAACGTATTTTCAGAGAGGCCACTCGCCACAACTGAACCTCAAGCAGGACCAACTAGCAGGGTTTTATGTTTTAACAGGAAGGTGAAGGTGCCACAGCAGAATCTCATTAATGCTTTAGTTTTAATCAGCTCTTGCTTTGGGGCGTTCTGTGGGTTTGCAAACATGAATAGAGTTATGTTACCCAGCCTTCACTTCCCCTCATGGCCATAAATAGCCCAGCCCCTTTCTGGACCATACAGAGAATGGGCTGGATCACACCTGGCCAATGATTCTGCTACCCCCACCATTTTTACAGATTACTTAAAGTTGGTGATTACAAAACAGAACAAGGCAGAGTTTACATACACTTTCTGGTCTAGCTCGGGCAATCCCTGGGGAAGCCCGACTTTAAGCTCTCATAACCAGCTAGGAACTGGGAGCAATCAGGCCCATAATGGCCAAAGCAGAGAGAGACTGCATCACTAAGCACCTCTTGACAGCCAAGGCCTTTCTTCCTGAATGATAATGACATGAAACGCACTCCCCCTACACACACACACGCACACAAGCATGCACTCACACACACACACGCGTGCACTCACACACATGCACACGCAGGTACGTATTTGCGCACACCTAGAATATAGCAGGTTTGGAGCTCCGAAATAGCCATCCAATTTAAGTTCACTATGTCTTTGCAAAATCCTAATGGAGCTTTTAGAGTGAAAGTCTAAGAGGGCCTAACGGGAGAAAGGGTAGGAAGAGACTAGACTGTAGTAACAGAAGACCTTGGATTCTACTTCTGGCTCTTCCATTAATGGCATAACGTTGGGCAAACCTTCCTAAACCTCATTTGTTTATTCGTAAATCAATGGGATTAGACTAGCTAATTTCTCAGAAGCCTTCTAACATTCCCATTCTAGTGAAATGTTCACTATGGTAGAAGTTATTCAGTTCTATATCTGTCTGCCAAGTAGACTTAAGAACTGTGCCTTGGGTAGCTTTGAAAACCTAGAACCTAGCAAAGTGCCATGCACAAAGCAAATGTTTAACAAATGTTTACTAGATGAACCTTCATTTCTAACACCTGATTAAAACAGTGCCACTTAATCCCATACCAGCTGCCCGGCCCATGTTTTGGCTTTAAAAGAACTAGGAGAGGATACACATTTCCAAGATCAGTTATGTTGCTATCAAATGACCACTATCAGAGGCAGCCTTTAAACATTCCCACACCCCATCTTTAATGTTGTCTCCTTATTGTTCCTCCTAGCAAAGACACGTCCACAACCTTGGCACCCTTGCTATTTGTCTGACACATAGTGGGCCCTCGATCGATCTTAGGTGAAAGAACATATGAATGCACTTCATTTTTCTAGTTCTGTGAGATTTATTTTCGTGACAGGCCCCGGACTGTGTTCTCAAATTATAAAGCAATCAAGGGAATAATTAGCCACTGAAGAACACCATCGTTAGATAGGAAATTTCTGTTCATTTTACTACTATAAAATATTTTCTCAGCAAATGTATTTTAAATGGGTAATGTCATGAATGGGGCAATTAGAGCAGCTCCATAAGTAGCCATGCCGACGGTAGCATCATTTCTATCCTCTTTTCTAGTTTAATTCACCAAAGAAGCCAATTACCCCTATCGTTTTGTACTTCCACTGTTTAAAGACAAGGCTAAATGGTCCAATCTGCCCTCCACATTCTGGGTAAGCAATGGTTCAGAGTACACAGCAGGTACACTGCATAGAAGCTAAGGGCACAAGTAAACCAAGTTAACAAAGCCTGGTTTTGAAATCCAGATCTCCCTGCTTAACCAGTGTTGCAATCCTGGGCAAGCTTTATTTCCTCCAGTGTAAAATTGGGACAATATTAGGACCTATCTTATGGGTTACTTTGAGACAATATTATGTAAACTGCCCATTTCCCAGTTGGCACCAAGTCAGTTCCAACTCATGGTACCCCATGTATATTAGAGTAGAACTTGGCTTCATCCAGTTTTGAAAGGCTGATTTTTCGGAAATAGATTGCCAGGCCTTTCTTACAAGGTGCCTGTGGGTGGACTTGATCTACGAACCTTTCGGTGAGCAGCCAAGTGCATTAATCTTTTGCACCACCCAGGGACTCTAAATTGCCCAGTACCAACCAAAACTAAACCTACTGCCATCAAGTCGATTCCAACTCATAGCGGCCCCATGTTATAGAATAGAACAGCCCCATACGGTTTCCAGGTCTGTAATCTTTATGGAAGAAGACTGCCAAATCTTTTTCTCACACAGAAGCTGGTGGGATCGAACCACCGACTTTTCAGTTAGCAGCCTAGTGCTTAACTACTGCACCACCAGGGCTCCTTAACTGCCAAGTAGAGCACCTGAAATGTAGTTGGAGCTCAACAATGCTAGTGTCTTATATGACTGTGCCTCTTCCTTCTACAAAGCTGACAGCAATCAGGAAATTAGTCACTACCTTACTGGGATCTGGCCATTAGCTCCTGGCTGTATGTTCTGTTCTACACTGAGAAGAGGGTGCCTCCTGTGATTCTGGATAAATGCACACTAGCTTGGCAGGTACAGTGTGGCTAACAATGCCTGACTGAATCCAAGCCAACTACTGCCTCACTTCCAGAACTGCCCTTCGCCCATCTAAGTCCCATCAGGCTCAGACTGCTATAATCAAGGCAGTAAAAACCACCATTTGGGAAACGTGGATGTTTTGTCCTCACTTAGGTTCTTGTGTAGGTTCAGTTAGTGGGTTCTAAGTGGATCTCCTGGGTTTAAAGTCACTACCCAAATGCTAATGGGATATACATGATTAAGATCTCAAGAGTAAAATCTGAATCAGAAAAATTACTGATAATGACATTGAAGGGAGACCTTATCAATTTCTCAATCAAGGATCCACTAACCATTTCTGGATGACCTGAATGTCACTTTCCTCATTTATAAAATGGAGATAATAGTTCCTACCTCACAGGGTTGCCACAAGGATTATGACACCTGACAATAATGGTGATAGTACCAAATAACCAAACCTGTTGCCGTCGAGTCGATTCCAACTCATAGCAACCCTATAAGGCAGAGTAGAACTGCCCCATAGGGTTTCCAAGGAGCAGCTGCTGGATTCCAACTGCCGACCTTTTGGTTAGCAGCCGAGTTCTTAACCACTGCACCATCAGGGCTCTAATGATGATAATAGCTAACATGTATTGAAGCCCTACCATGTACCAGACATTATAAGTGCTTTTAAACACATTATTCCTTATGAAGAACTTTTTATTCCTATTTTATAAAAGAGAAAAACAAGACTCATAAAGATAAAATGATTCACCCAAAGTAAGTCCTACAGCAATGAAGTTGATGGAACTAAAATTCAAAGCCAGGCTTTATAACTCCATAGCCTATGCTTTTAATGCACTGACTAGTTCTGTCATCCCTGCCCACCCTCGAAAAACATTTTTTTTCACTGCTCTCCATCAGCACCTGTTACAGGCCAGGCCATCCCACCCCAAAAGGACCCAATTCCTCTGAAAATTATAGGTTGGTACTCACGGTGGTGGTCAGCTTTCCTCCATTCTTCTGGACATACTGGATGGAATCATGGATCGTTGAAAAGAGACCAAGCAGTACGTTCTCCATGTCATAGATTCGGTACATGCCATTCACCAGTTCTTCAAGGGACAGAATGTATTCCCTCCAGTACTTGTCAATCTCCACCACACCTGCCATGCAGCCTTGCATGGCCACGTTGCAATAGCCACCACAAGGCTTAACCATCATCAGTCCCTGGCAGTAAGAGCAGTACCACATTCTTGTGAGCATTCGGCCACAGTCCTTACTGAACTTCAGGTGATCGGTAGTGTTGATCACTTCGATCCCAAGATTCAGGGCCTGGAGGAAGATCCGAGTGACTTGCAGTGACTTGGAAACCTGTGTCATAATAAGCTTGGGGAAATTTCCAAATACTTTCAGATCACGCCTTGCCCCTCGGAGGCACTCATTGATGTCCAAGGCTGACTCAGACAGACCTGGACTCATGAGCTGTGTATAGATAACTGGAAACAGGCTGTCAAACAATTCATTGACCATGTCATCCACGTTGATGTCAGAACCCAGGATGTAGAGAGACACGTCTGTGAAAAATTCACCCACAAACTCAAAAGCTTGCGGGGTCAGGCTCGGGTAGTTGTTCTTGAACATGGCATTGGTGTAGTTCTTGGCATGACGAACAACAATTTCAAAGGCCTCTGCAAAATAAGAGATATAGAAAGGTCCACAAATTAAAGCCAGAAAAGGTAGTGTGTAATTGAATATGAGATTTTTCTATTGCTGGAGTGATTAAGGCCCCGTTTGCCTTAAATAATTGACTCTTATTCATTTCTGGCATTGTCTCTAGTTCTGCAGTTGTTTCCTCCAATAAATCAATTTTCCTTTCAGAACATGAAGTCCAAATTAGGATATGCATATAAATTCTTAAGCACACAAACTATATTGCAAATGACAAAAGCCAAGATTCAGTTAACATTTCAGCATTTCATGAAAATATTGATTAAAAATTGCCTAAATGAGAAGTTATTACTCTTTCTCTTACTGGTTTATTCAGTTAAAAAGAAATTGTATTTCAGAACATTTCATTTTTAGACAGAGATATATTTTGACAACAAACCATACACTATATGAACTCACATAACAATTTATGCCTGTTCATCCCTGGAGGAGAGGTAAGTTCTTAGCCAAGAATAAAATTTATCATGACTTTCATCATTTTTTGGTAGATTTCTCCAGATAGCTTTAAAGGGGATGATCTGACAGATTGCCAGGCCTAGAAATGGAATTTATCCACTGAATGGGTATTTGGATGGAAAAACCAATTCATGCACTGATCTATATATTTGATATTAAAAATAAAACCACTGGTATTTGAAAGCCAAACATCTGGAAGGATAACTGCTAAGCTTCCCTGGTAAGTTCAGCTTCCACATGGCTTGGAAGCATTGTCTACTACACAGAGACCAAGATTTCTTGATTACATCTGCTGGCCCTACCCCTTAGCAGAAGGCCCTATTAGTACCAATGGTTTGAGAGAAAATGTAGTAACATCACCATCTCATTTTCTCCAAAATGAAACACTCCAGACACAAATTATCCCAAATAATCGGAGTTCCTCATTTATATGATGCAAGGGAAAACAACCACATAATAGGTTTTTCAAGAAATAAGACCAGAGTTAAAAAAAATTCAAGTTTCCTGACATATTTAAAATTAACATAGTACTTCTTTTCATTTCCTTCCAAAGTGCAAAGAAACATGACAGAAGTACTCCAAATGATCCAAAATCATGAGCCTTCAAAAATCAAATTATTGAGGCGGAGCTAACATGGCACTATAGACAGAAGCACCATGCAGTCCCTCCACAGCAAAGACCGGAAAAACAAACTAAAATGGAGACAAATGTCAATCCTAGAACCCTAAGCAACAAATGAAGAGATAAAGAATTCAACCAAGCACCGAATGGAATAAGAAACTGACAGAGAACAAAGAGCGAGGAGAGATACAGAGTGGACTTCCTCTGTCAGCTTACACAGCACGGATTCGCCATCTTGGACTCCTTAGCCACTGAGATCGGAAGACAGGGGTATGGGAAAGCAGCTTCACGGAGCTCCCAGCAGGAGACAGAACACCCAGTAACCAGCAATACATGCTTTCCCACCCTTCACTTTGCCTCCCCCTACTCGGCTTTTGCTGCTTACTGGCTGGCTGAGCCTCGGCTTCCTGGATGGTCAATCTGCTGCTTCCCAGCAGGATTCGCCCCAACCACACTGGCTGGCTTTTTCAGTGCCATTTCTTTGCTGCCGGTGTTACTTTTTTCAGTCTCTTTTGGTTTCTTCCCTGCCTCTCACCTTCTCCCCCTCATTTCTGTTAAACACCTGACTCCGTGTGCCATCTTTGCTTCCTCCTGACAGGCTGTGAAGCACTGCTTGGCTTGGGAACTGCTTCACAGATCTGCGGCATCACGCTGGTGGGAAACCTGGGGAAATATTTTCTTCTTTTTTGTTTTCTCTTTCTTTTTTCTTTTTCATTTTTCTTCATTTCTTGGGTTTTTGTCTCTTAATACATCTCTTCCTGTCTTCTGAATATCTGGCACATTGTACCATCTTCAACCCTTCTAGCCAGGCTGTACTGCATGTCTTGGGAGCTGTTTTCCCAGTCTGCGCAGCCGTGCTGGTGGGACGCCTGGGGGCTATTTTTTTTTTAATTTTATTTATTTATCTACTTTATTTTTTGTGTGTGTGTGTTTTTTTCTTTATGTTTTTCTTCATCTCTCAGGTTCTCATCTATCCATTCCAATGGCAGGCTCCCTCAGCACTTTTTTTTTTTTGCTCCTATTTCCTTGTCCTCTCTCTCTTCTTTACCATACCCAACCTAGTTCCACACATCACAAGCTCAGCTTCCCCATCCCTCGTGTTTATCTGTACCATGTGCTAAACATTGCACTCCCAAAGACCACAGGCACAGCCTAATGGAACCTGCCGTGCACTGAGCCCCGGCTCACCGTGTTGGTCCCATTACATGCCACAAACAACCTCTTCCAGCCCCTCCCCTTCAGCTGGGCCTGCCTTGCTGCATGATAGCTGAGTGACTGGCCCTGCTCGTTGGACAAGGAAGTGAAAAATATTGTGCCCACAGACCAGCAAACAAAGAATGCATAGCATGTGTGCTCAGACATAACCAAATAAAACAAAAAAGCAGGACAAAACAAACAAATCTACAATCAATAAACAAAGAAAATAACTACTGAATGACCCTAAGGCAGCAGACAATATCTAGACATACGAAAAAAATAGGACAGGATGGTTCCAGTAGGCTTCCAAAATAAAACACCAGATGACTGTCAAATAGAAGAAAAGGCACTAGAAGTACCTGATAGGGAATTCAAATCTCTAATAGTCAAAGCTATCCAAGAGTTGAAGCAAAAAGCAGACAAAAATGAGGAAAAATTGACAAATTCATGGACAGGGCAGACAAATTTATGGAAAATACAGAAAAAAATGGAATAATTCAGGAAAATAATACAGGAACAAAATGTCAAAATAAATTCACAACTAGAAATCATACAAAAACAACAATTAGAAATCCAAAAGATAAACAACAAGATTTCAGAAATGGACAGTGTCAAAGAAAGGGCTGAGGAGCAGGTTTGAAACGATGGAAGACAAGATCAGCGGAATTGAAGACAAACACTTGGATACAACACTGTTTGAGGAAAAAATCAAAAAAAAGAATGAATAAAAATGAAGACACCCTGAGAATTATGTGGGATACAATCAAAAGCAAAAATTTTTGACTGATTGGAATTCTAGAACAGAGGGAGAAAATGGAAAACATAGAGAGGATTATTGAAGAATTGCTGACAGAAAAATTCCCTAATATCAAGAAAAATGAAAAGCTGACCATCCAAGAAGCTCAATGAAACCAACATAGGATAGACCCCAAAAGAAATCACCAAGGCATATCATAATCACACTCACTAAAACTAAACACAAAGAATTTTGAGAGCAGCTCAAGAAAAATGAAAAGTCACATACAGAGGGGAAACAATAAGACTAAGCTCTGATTACTCAGCAGAGACAATGTAGGCAAGAAGGCAATAGGATAATATATACAAAACCTGGAAAGACAAAAATTGCCTACCAAGAATAATATATCTTGCAAAATTCTGGTTCAACTATGATGGTGAAATTAGGACATTTCCAGATAAACAGAAATTAGGGGAATATGTAAAAACCAAACCGAACTTACAAGAATTACTAAAGGGAGTCCTTCGGTGTGAGAACAAAAAACATCAGACCACAGACTGAATCTATGATGCAAGATTGCAAGAGGCAGATACCAACCTAGGAAATGAAATCTCAAGGACTATTAAAAAGCAGAAGATTTACAACAGGGAACCAGAAAGGTTAACCTGCAAATGACAACAATGTCAGAATAATAAAAGAAGGAATAAAGGGTGTAGGTATACAACTTCCTAATGGAGAGGAAGGCAAGGCGATACCAAGTAATAATAGACTGGTTCAAACCTAGGAAGATAAGGGTAAATTTCAAGGTAAACACAAAGAAAGTTAACAAACCTACTCATCAAAATAAAGAAGAAAAACATAAAGTCTCAGTAAAAACAAAATCTACAAAAACAAAAGAAATGAAAGAAAAATCCACATAAAAAGGGATTCAGCACAGGAGACTAAGAGGAGCAAAGAAACAGCACCACAAAAAAAAAAAAGCACTACAAAATGACAGCAGTAAACTCACACCTATCAATAATTACACTGAACATAAATGTTGTAAATGCACCCATAAAGAGACGGAGAGTGACAGAATGGATAAAAAAACGGGATGCATTGATATTCTGTCTAAAAGAGACACTCCTTAGAAACAAAGATGTAAATTTACTAAAAATCAAAGGATGGAAAAAAATATAGCAACCAAACAGCCACAAGAAAAGAGTAGAGGTGGCAATACTAATCACAGATAAAATAGACATTAAAACAAAATCCACTGTAAAAGACAAAGAAGGGCACTATATCATGATTAAAGGGATGATATATCATGAAGACATAACCATAATAAATATCTACGCACCCAATGACAGGGCTCCAAAATACATAAAGCAAACTTTAACAGCACTGAAAGGAGAAACTGACCATTCCACTAAAACAGTAGGAGACCTCAAGACACCACTCTTGGTAAAGGACAGAACATCTAGAAAGAAACTCAACAAAGATACGGAAGATCTAAAGGCTACAATCAGCTGCTATAACAGAAATACCACAAGCGGATAGCTTTAACAAATAGAAATTTATTCTATCACAGTTTAGTAGACTACAAGTCCAAATTTAGGGCATCAACTCCAGGGAAAGGCTTTCTCTGTCAGCTCTAGAGGAAGGTTCTCGTAGTCAATCTTCCATTGGACTAGGAGCTTTTCCACGCAGAAACCCTGGGTCCAAAGGACGTGCTCTGCTCCCGGCGCTGCTTTCTTGGTGGTATGAGGTTCCCCCTCTCTGCTTCCTTCCCTTTCCTTTTATCTTTTGGAAGATAAAAGGTGGTACAGGCCACATCCCAGGGAAAGTCCCTTTACACTGGATCAGGGATGTGACTTTAGTAAGGGTGTTACAATCCCACCCTAATCGTCTTTAACATAAAATTACAATCACAAAATGGAGGACAACCACACAAAACTGGGAATCAAGGCCCAGTCAAGTTGATACACACACTTGTGGGGGACATAATTCAATCCATGACATTCCACCCTTTGGCCCCCAAAAATAACATCCTTGCAACATGCAAAAGATATTCATCCCATCGTATCATAGCAAAAGTCTTAATTCCAAGTCCAAAATACAAAACTTCGTCTTCATCTGTGAAATCTAGAGTACAAGTTATCTGCTTCCAAAGGTAAAATGGCAGAATAGGCACAAGCTAGACATTTCCATTACAAATGGGAGAAACTGGAGGGAACGAAGGCATAACAGGAACCAAACAAGTCAGCAGAACACATTACCTTAGCCCGCAAAGCTTTAAAAATAATCCTTTGTTCTCTGAGACAATTTAGGCAATGGCCATGTCCTCCAGACTCTTAAGTATTGGCCACACTCTCCACATTCTGAGCGGAAGCCCCTTGGCCCTGGGATTCAGTTTGGCCTTCCAGGCCCGCTGGGACAGCAACTCTGCTCCCTCGGCTTTAAGCGCACCATTCTCCCAGTCCATCTGAGTGGTGACTCCACCTCTAGAAGCACCAGAGGCCATGCCTCCAAACTTATGAAACCCCAGAGGTCATGGGCATACCTTTTGAGACTGAGGCAGCTTGGCTCCTGTGTCCCTTGTCTCTTCAGCTTCTGTTTCCTGGTTTCTTGGCCTCTTGGCTCTTCGGGCCTCACACCCGCATCTGCCCTGCTGGGGCAGGTGTTCCAAAGCTCTGTAACTCCACCAGAAAGTGCCCGGAGGCACCCTACTCCACCAGGAAGCCTCCTGCACACAGGCACTCAGCTTTCTTGTTCTGGGGGTTGGGGTGGGCAAGCCAAGCTCCACTGATAAGTGCTCGGAGGCACCCCATGTTGCCAGGAAGCCTACTGCGCACAGGCACTCAGCTCTCTCCCTCTGTGGGTCAGCTCTAGTGCCATCTTGCGCAGGTCTCCTGGTTCTGCTGCTGCTGGTGTTCTGCCGCTGCTGGTGTTCTGCCACTGCTGCTTCTCTGCCACTGCATAACCTCTGTCTCTGCCACTCCTCTATCCATTCACAGTTTCAAAACCACTTCCACATTTTAGGTATCTGTTAGAGCATCAGCCCACTCCCGGTACAAAATTCTGTCTTAGGCAGCTACTGCTGCTATAACAGAAATACCACAAGTGGATGGCTTTAACAAAGAGAAATTTATTTCTCCACAGTAAAGTAGGCTAGAAGTCCAAATTCAGGGTGTCGGCTCCAGGAGAAGGCTTTCTCTCTCTGTTGGCCTTCTCATCAATGTTCCCCCAGACTAGGAGCTTCTCCACGAAGGGACCCCAGCTCCAAAGGATGCGTGCTACTCCTGGCACTGCTTTCTTGGTGGTATGAGGTCCCCCTGTCTCTCTGCTCACTTCTGTCTTTTATATCTCAAGAGATTGCCTCAGGACACAATCCAATCTTGTAGACTGAGTCCTGCCTTACTAACACAACTGCCACCCATCTGCCCTCATTAACATCATAGAGGCAGGATTTACAACATACAGGAAAATCACACAGTACTGGGAATCATGGCCTAGCAAAATTGATACACATATATTTTGTGGGGCATAATTAAATCCATGACACAGACATATATAGAACACTCCACCCAAAAGCTGCAAAGTACACATTCTTTTCCAACTCACATGGAACGTTCTCAAGAATAGACCACATCTTAGGCCACAAAGCAACCCTCAACAAAATCCAAAACATTGAGATAATACAACCTATCTTTCCTGATCACAGTGCCATCAAAGAAGAAATTAATAACAAGAAGAGCAAGTAAGAAAAATTAATTACATGGAAACTAAAGAACTCCCTGCTTAAAAACCACTGGGTAATAGAAGAAATCAAAGATGGAATCAAAAAATTCCTAGAATCTAACAAGAATGGAAAGACCTCATACCAAAACCTTGGGGACACAGCAAAGGGAATGCTCAGACGTCAATTTACAGCAATAGGTGCACACATCAAAAAAGAAGAAAGGAATAAAATCAAAATCAAGAGCTACACAACTCAAACAAATAGAAAGAAAACAGCAAAAGAAGCCTACAGTCACCAGAAGAAAGAAAATAATAAAGATCAGAGCAAAAATAAATGAAATAGAGAATAGAAAAACAATGGAAAGAATCAACAAAACCAAAAGTTGGTTCCTCTAAAGGATCAACAAAATTGACAAAACACTAGTCAAACTAACAAAAGAAAAACAGGAGAGGATGCCAACAATGCAAATAAGAAACGAAATGGGGGACATTAAAACAGACCCAACTGAAATAAAAAGGATCATAACAGAGTATTATGAAAAAATATACTCCCACAAATTTGAAAATCTAGAGGAAACGGACAAATTTCTAGAAACATACTACCTACCTAAACTATCACAAATCGATACTGAAAATCTGAACAGACTCATAACAAGAGAAGAGATTGAAAAGGTAATAAAAAAAACTCCCAACAAAAAAAAAGCCCTGGCCCAGATGGCTTCACGGGAGAAATGTGCCAAACATTCAGAGAAGAGCTTACATCCGTACTACTCAAACTATTTCAGAGCATAGAAAAGGAACGGATACTTCCAAATTCATTGTATGAAGTCAACATAACCCTGACACGAAAACCAGGCAAAGACACCACAAGAAAAGAAAATTACAGACCAATATCTCTCATGAGAAAATGAAGAAATGAATAAGGAAGACCAAAGAAGACTTGACACCTTTGAATTGTGGTGTTGGTGAAAAATATTGAACATACCATGCACTGCCAAAAGAACGACCAAATCTGTCTTGGAAGAAGTATAACCAGAATGCTCCTTTCGAAGGAAGGATGGCGAGACTACGTCTTACATACTTCGGACATGTTGTCAGGAGGGATCAGTCCCTGGAGAAGGACATCATGCTTCGTAAAGTAGAGGGTCAGCAAAAAAGACGAAGACCCTCAATAAGATGGACTGACACAGTGGCTGCTACAATGGGCTCAAGCATAATGATTGTGAGCATGGTACAGGACTGGTCAGTGTTTTGTTCTGTGGTACACAGGGTCGCTATGAGTCAGAACCGACTTGACGGCACCTAACAACAACATCTCTCATGAATATAGATGCAAAAATTCTCAACAGAATTCTAGCCAATAGAATTCAGCATCATATCAAAAAAATAATACACCATGACCAAGTAGGATTCATACCAAGTATGCAAGGATGGTTCAACATTAGAAAATAAAACAACGTAACTCACCACATAAATAAAAAGAAAGAAAAGAATCACATGATAATCTGAATCGACGCAGAAAAGGCATTTGACAAAGTCCAACACCCATTCCTGATAAAAACTCTCAATAAAATAGGTATAGAAGGGAAATTCCTCAACATAATAAAGGGCGTCTATACAAACCTACAGCCAACATCATTCTTAATGGAGAGAGGCTAAAAACACCCCCCTTGAGAACAGGAACAAGACAAGGATGTCCTATATCACCACTACTATTTAACATTGTGCTGGAAATCCTACCTATAGCAATAATGCAAAAAAAAAGAAATAAGGGCATCCAAATTGGTAATGAAGAAGTAAAGCTGTCCCTATATGCAAATGATACTATACTATATATAGAAAACCCAAAAGATTCCATGAGAAAACTACTGGCACTAATAGAAAGATTCAGCAGAGTAGCAGGATACAAGCTAAACATACAAAAATCCGCTGGATTCCTATGCACCAATAAAAAGAACAATGAAAAGGAAATCAAGAAAACAATATCATTTATAATAACCCCTAAAAAAATAAAATAGTTAGGACTAAATCTAACCAGACCTATACAAAGAGAACTACAAAACACTACTGAAAGAAACTAAAAGAGATCTACATAAATGGTCAAACATACCATGCTCATGGATAGGTAGACTCAACACTGTGAAAATGACAATTCTACCCAAATCAATCTACAAATGCAATGCAATACAGATCCAAATACCAATAGCATTCTTTAATAAGATGGAAAAACTAATCATTAACTTTATATAGAAAGGGAAGAGGCCCTGGATAAGTACAGCACTACTGAAGAAGAAGAATAAAGTAGGAGGACTCACACTACCTGACCTCAGAACCTACTATAGAGCTACGATAGTCACAACAGCCTGGTACTGGTACAATGACAGATACATTGACCAATGGAACAGAATTGAGAACCCAGATGTACATCCATCCACCTATGGTCACCTGATCTTCGACAAGGACCCAAAGTCCATCAAATGGGGGAAAAGACAGTCTTTATAACAAATGGTGCTGGCAAAACTGGATGTCCATCTGTAAAAAAATGAAACAGGACCCATAACTCACACCATATACAAATACGAATTAAAAATGGATCACAGACCTAACTATAAAACCAAAAACTATAAAGATCATAGAAGAAAAAATAAGGTCAATGCTAGAGACCCTAATACATGGCATTAACAGGATACAAACCATAACTAGCAACACACAAACTCTGGAAGATAAGTTAGATAACTTGGATCTTCTAAAAATTAAACACTTATGCTCATCAAAAGAATTCACCAAAACAGTAAAAAGAAAACCTACAGATTGGGAAAAAAATTTTAGCTATTACAAATCTGACAAAGGTCTAATCTCTAAAATCTACACGAAAATCCAATACCTCTACAACAAAAAGACAAATAATCCAATTAAAAACTGGTCAGAGGAAATGAACAATCACCAAAGAAGACACTCAAGCAGCTAACAGACATAGCTGTTAGCATAACATAACATAGCATAACAGAAATAGCTTGAGATCACTAGCCATTAGAGAAATGCAAATCAAAACCAGAATGAGGTATCACCTCACCCCAGCATCACTGGCACAAATAAAAAAAACAGAAAATGACAAATGTTCAATAGGCCATGGGGAGATTGGAACTCTTATGCACTGCTGGTGAGAAGGCAAAATGGTACTACCATTTTGGAAAATGATATGGCGCTTCCTTAGAAAACTAGAAATAGAAATACCATATGATCCGATAATCCCACTCCTAGGAATATATCCTGAGGAAGTCAGTACAATCTGTGCAGGCTAAGGTCATGAAAGCTCCATGGACAAATCTAACCTCCCTGAGGGACAGAATTCCCGGGCTGAGGGCTGTGGGGACCATGGTCTCAGGGAACATGTAGCTCAATTGGAATAAGATAGTTTATGAAGACAATGTTCTACAATCTACTTTGGTGAGGCAGCGTTTGGGGTGTTAAAAGCCTGTGAGCGGCCATACTCCACTGGTTTTACCCCTTCAAGAGCAAGGGAAAATGAAGAAAACTAAAGACCCATGGGAAAGATTAGTCCAAAGGACTAATAGACCGCAACTACCACGGTCTCCAACAGACTGAGTCCAGTACAACTAGTTGGTGCCCGGCTACCACCACTGACTGCTCTGACAGGGATCACAATAGAGGGTCCCGGACAGAGCTGGAGAAAAATGTAGAACAAAATTCTAACTCACAAAAAAAGACCAGACTTACTGGCCTGACAGAGACTAGAGAAACCCTGATAGTATGGCCCATGGACACCCTTTTAGCTTAGTAATGAAGTCACTCCTGAGGTTCACCCTTCAGCCAAAGATTAGACAGCCCCATAAAACAAAACGAGACTAAAGGGGCACGTCAGCCCAGAGGCAAGGACTAGAAGGCAAAAGGGAACAGGAAAGCTGGTAATAGGGAACCCAAGTTCGAGAAGGGAGAGTGTGGACATGTCATGGGGTTGTGAACCAATGTCATAAAACAATATGTGTACCATGTTGTGGGGTTGTGAACCAATGTCATAAAACAATATGTGGATCATGTTTAATGAGAAGCTAGTTTGTTCTGTATACCTTCATCTAAAGTACAATAATAAAAAAGAAAAATCAAATTATTACCCCTTTCAGACTAATAGAGAGAGGTATATTTTAACCGCTCCTTGGGATCACTTAGTCCAATATCTCAGTCATCTGGGCAGAAGTAAGCTCTAGGTTGTCCTACCACCATCTACCCTAGATCTCTCGAAAGGTGGAACATGCTCCCTTGATTCTTCCCTTGGGCTTATGACATGTACAGCGAAACTGAACAAATGCCAGTGCAATTCTACTAAGCTTCCAAGCTCACTTGAGAAAGATAACCTTCATTTCCGTCAATTGCTGCATGTTTGTTTTGTTTATTTTAAAACATTAAGCAATTCCTGGATAGTTTATTTATAACAATCTTTTCCTAACCCTATACTCTAATTTGTTTCCAATCCTTAAATTTCAACATTGGGTGAGGCCTGGAGACCATCTACCCCCAAAAAAGAACTATTCATTAAACTATTCATACATTTTAATTTCAGCAAGCAACCATTTGTCATATGCTAGGTTCTGTGCTGGATACTAGACGTATATAAAGGCTAGGTACCAGTAGCAGTTGCCATTGAGTTGATTCAGACTCATGGTGACCTCAAATGTTTCAGAATAGAACTGTGCTCCATAGGGTTTTGATTGGCTGTGGTCTTTTGGAAGTAGATCTTCAGGCTTTTCTTCCAAGATGCCTCTGGGTGGATTCGAACCACCAACCTTCCAGTTAATAGTTGAGCACTTAACTGTGCCACCCAAGGTCTCCTACATTAGCGCTGGGTAGATGGAGACAAATGATACAGTGTCCTTGCCTTAAAAGTTACTCAGGAGCTACACAGTTGAGAGTTTACAAAATATTTCTAAATGTATTACGACATTTCGTTTTTATGCCAGTACTTTGGATTTGATACTGCAATCCTCACTTTATAGATGAGAAGACTGGGGCTCAGCAGAGTTAAAAGAACATTCCCAGGGTCACACAGCTGGAAAGTAGTAGCCAAACTAGCTGTCCTCAGTCCTATACACATATGTTCTCAAGAAACTTTGTAGAAGCTAAATTCTATTTTAAACCCCTTGTTCTCCCATTGCCTTCCACCTTATGAATGGAAATCTACCAGAAGAA
This sequence comes from Trichechus manatus latirostris, assembly GCF_000243295.1. Lineage (NCBI taxonomy): Eukaryota > Metazoa > Chordata > Mammalia > Sirenia > Trichechidae > Trichechus > Trichechus manatus. The sequence goes on from NW_004444002.1 coordinate 13,557,153, forward strand.
ATTTCAGCCCAAAGATCAACAAACCAGAGTCCCTCTTTCACTTTTCCCTTGGGGCATAGTGAGGTTAGAGAAGGGAAAAGACTGCTGCTGAGATGGCATCACTGTAGAGCTTAATCATTCAAGCTACCCTAAAATCAATTCTGAATTCTCTACAAGGCAAATTTCATCTCAGGCATAGTGCGTTCATTCTCTAATGTGCAAGGTATACATGCCAGTGAAATTCCACAGACTGTGACACCATAACCTGTTTTTTAGCTTCTGTTACTAGCATTGCTGGATCAATAGAAAAAGAAAATTACAAAAGATCATGAATGCTTCCGCAGAAGGAATACGGACAACACATATTGCAGGGGGAAAGGGCCAGAGGTTCATATCTAACCTTAAGCTCACACATGCTCCCCGTTCCCACTTCCACAGCTCGGAGTCCACTTAGCACATCTCTGGGTTTTGCCGAACCCCCTCTCTTCTATATCAAAGCACAACAGACCAAATTATAACTGCTCAAGCAAAGGCTCCTCGGGGACCTGTAGGAACCAATACTAGGTAGAAAGTGATGCTCAGCTTTTCTTGGCAAGTCGAGGCTTCATGAAAAGAAACCAATGGCTAGAATTACTGCAAGGAAGTTCAGCCCATTGATTTTTTTTTGGGGGGGGTGTGGGGGTCAGACAATAATGTACACATCAGCTAGGGAGATTTTCTTCTGTACCTTTCCTAGGAAGAAATCAAGAATTATGTCCAGTAAAAATGAGAACAAATAATATAAAATCAGAGCTCTCATGAAAAATTTGGAACTGACCAGAAAATATTCTAAAAAATTTTTGACAATATATAGAAAGATAAATGATACAGATAAATAGTTTGAATAAATTGAGCTACTACACATCCTAGTATAGTAAGGTTTCTAGATGGCCCCACCACCATCCTGGTGACTACTGTTTGAATACACTCAAGTGGTGTCAAGGTCTCTTAAATTATGGTGCTCAAAAACGGGACACAATTCTTCACATGAAGTTTGATGTCATGCTGTGTGTAGTTAGGCTATTATCTCTCTTTCACTGATACAATAACTTCTTGTACCAGCCCCCAGGACATATACCTTATCAAGGTAGCAAAATGACCATCCTTAGTATTTGGTGCTGATGTGGCTGTATTCAGACCTAGACAGAAGGAAATGTGTTTTTATGGGTATTTTTATTAATGGGCTGGGTACTTTAAAAAAGAAGAAAAAGTGTATACTTGTGGCTGGAAGAGAGGAAGAAATGAACCAAGGAATCCCTTTCAAGACCATAGGAATACGGTAGTCCTTACAGAAGAAAGTGATTTTTTCCAAGGCAGCTTTTCCAGCACTGTAAGAATGGCAAATCTTTATAAGAAGAGGAACTGATTACATTCCTAGGCATAAATGCCTCACAGTGGGATGGACTCAAAATGGTCCTTGTTTTTGTTGTTTAACCACAGGTACCTATATGGAAAAGGAAAAAAAAAAGTAACATTTACAGGGTGTTTCTGATATACATGTCAGGATCTCTGGTAAACTTGTTCACATATGTCCTCTCATTTAGATTTAACTTAACTTTATGTGTTTGGAATTATTTTTATTTTACTGATGAGGGAACTGAGATTCAGGGAGGTTAAGTGACTTGTACAAGGTAATCCCTCTAGTTAAATGGCAGGATCTGGATTTGAATATAGGTCAGTCTAACATCAAAGCCCTTGCTAATTCCATAACACATTTCAACCTTAAAAGCTGGACCGTCCAGTTTTAGCTCTAACATTTAAAGAGCTTGGAAGTCATCACTCTCATCCTCACAACAAGAAAAAAGGAGAACAAACTGAAAATCAGTGACTCTTCTTTGACTCATCAAAGAATTGAGGTCACAGGGCAAACCGCCACCCCAAAATTTGGAAAGGCAGACGAATACAGAGAACCACAGCTGAGCTCAGGTTATCTGGAGCAGAAACCAATAAAGCCATGAACTAATAGGAACAAGTAAATGGCAATTTTGACAAATTGCTATAGGCTGAATGTGAACTACCTTGGCAGTGAAAAACTCCTGAGGCCACAAACAAAGACAGAAAGAGAAGAGTGAATGGAGCAGAAGAAATATTTGAAGAAATAATGGCTAAGAATTTTTCCAAAATTCTTGACAGACATAATGCTACAGATCCAGTAAGCTCAGAAAACACTAAGCAGGATAAATTTAAAAAAAAAAACTACTCCTAGATATATCATATTCAAACCACAGAAAACCAAGGAAAAAGACAAAATCTTGAAAGGAGCCAGAGGTATGGGGTGGGGGTGGGGGGGAATTTACCTATAGAGGAACAAAGATTAAAAATTAAATCGACTTATCATCCAAAAACCATGTAAGCAAGAAGAGAAAAGAGTGAAATATTTAAAGTGTTGGGGGAAAAAAATTACAATTCTGTATCCATCAAAATTATCCTTCAAACGTGAAGGAGAAATAAAGACTTTCCCAAACAAACAAAACTAAGGGAGAATTTGTCACCAATAGATCTGCCTTGCATGAAATGTTAAAAGAAGTTCTCCAGCCCCTCTAGCCTTCCTATTTTACCAAAGGTGGAAAAAATAAAAAGACTAAGAAAAACTTCTAAAGGTCACAGCCCAGAAATGAAAGAGAGGCCATCACTACTGATCCCACGAACGTTAAAGGGATAATAAAAGAATATGATGAACAACTCGATGCCCTCAAATTTGATAACTTAGATAAAATGGACTAATTCCTTGAAAGACACAATCTACCAAACACCACACAAGGAGAAACAATCTGAATATGCCTATATCTATTAAATAAATTGGATTAATAACCTTCGAAAACAGAAAGTACCAGGCCCAGATGGTTTCACTGTTAAATTCTACCAAATATTAAAGGAAGAAATGATACCAATTCTCTACAATTTCTTCCAAAAATTGAAGCTGAGAGAACACTTCCTAACTCGTTTAATGATGTCAGCCTTACCTTAATACCAAAACCAGAAAAAGACATTACACACCAATATCGCTCATAAACATACATGCAAAAATCCTCAACAAATGAAACAGGATCCATGCCTCACACCAAACAGAAAAACAATTCAAAATGGATTGAGGACGTCAGTGTGAAAACTAAAACCATAAAATTCTTAGAAGAAAATGCAGGGGCAACACTGTCGGGCCTAGCCTTTAAAAATGGATTATCTAATATAATAACAAAAGCACAAACAGCAGAAGAAAAAATAAATGAATGGGACCTCATAAAAATTAAAAACTTTTGTTCATCAAAAGACTTTACCAAAAAAGTGAAAAGACAAGCTACCAATTGAGAGAATATCTTTGGAAACCGTTTATCTGATAAGAATCTAATAAACAATATATATATAAAACTTTGACAACAACAAAAAGGAAAATAATCGAATTGTAAAATGGGCAAAGGACTTGAATAGACATTTCACCGAAGAGGACATTCAAATGACCACCAAACACATAAGATGATGCTCAACATCATTAACCATCAGAGAGATGGAAATCAAAACCACAATGAGATATAATTTAACTAGCACTAGGATGGCTAAGATAAAAATAATAATTTAAAAAAAAAAACAGAAAATAACAAGTGTTGGTGAGGATGCGGAAAAATTGGAACTCTTATTTATTGCTGGTGGGAATGCAAAATGGTACAACTTTTGCTGAGAAGAGTGTGGTGGTTCCTCAAAAAACTAAAAAAAGTACCATATGACCCAGCAATTCCACTCCTAGGTATATACCCAAAAGATTTGAAAGCAGAGACTCAGAGGCTTGTACGCCAATGTTCACCACAGCACTATTCACAATAGCTAAAATGTGGAAACAACCTAAATGCCTATCAGCAGATGAATGGATAAACAAAATGTGGAACATACATACAATGGAATACTACACAGCCAGTAGGAGAAATGAAGTCTTGACACATGCTACAATATGGATGGAGCTTGAAGACATTATGCTGGGTGAAATAAGATAATCACAAAAGGACAAACTTTCTATGATCTTATTTATATGAAATAACAAGGAAAAGCAAATGCATAGAGACCAAAGTTTATTAGTGGTTACCAGAGGTGGGTGGGAGGGGGGTTAACAGTGATGGAAGAATAACACTGACTATGGGTAGTGTTGCACAGCCAATTACTGTAATTGCTGTCAATAAGCTGTACACGTGTAAAAACTTGAACTGGCAAAAGTTATGTGATAGGTATATTTACAAAAGAAAAGAAACAGAGTAGCTACTGAGGCTACTTATGTACAACCAAAAACCTCATGGGATTTGGTTCCCTGGTTTGGAGGTTTAAGGTCACGGTTTCATGAGACATCCCAGTTAATTGGCTTAATAACTTGTTTAGCGTTTTGTTCTACCTCCTAGTTTCTTGCATAGTGCCTGGTGTCTTAAAAGCTTGCAAATGGCCATCCAAGGTACAACAATTGGTCTCTGTTAGCCTGGAGCAACAGAGGAAGGAGAGTCAGGAATGGAAGGAAGAAATGGAATGTGTGGCTAATTGCCTCCATGATCAACTGTCTCCTTTGCCGTGAGACCAGAAGAACTGGATGGTGCCTGGCTACCATTACTGAATATTTTGATAAAATATTCTATGGAAGAATCCTGATCAAAAGTGGGAAAATGCAGAACAGAATTTCAAAATCTCATGAATTCCAGACTTTCTGGAGCCATGGGGACTAGATGAACCCCTGAAACTACTGCCCTGAGTAATCTTTAAAATTTAAACGAAAAATATCCCCTAAAGCCTTCTTAAAACCAAACAATAATTTAGCTTCACTAGCAAAAAATGTCTGCTTGAGCATTATGCTCTGTTAAGAACTATCTATATGGGATCATAATAAAAATAGCAACTGGACAGATTAGATAGGAACCTTAGGGGGCAGTGAGTTTATGTTAATGACTGAGCACCAACTCAGAAAAGGAGGGTGAGAGTGGTTGCAAAACTCAAAGAATGTAATAAATGCCACTGAATTGTACATTTAGAAATGGTTTAATTGGTGTATGTTTTGCTGTGTCTATTCTAAACAACAACAAGAGAATAATTTTTTTTAAATCCACAACAAAATATTAGCAAATTAAATCTGACAATGTACAAAAAAATTATATATACCATGACCAAGTGGATTTAGCAAGATGGACTCAACATTAAAAAACCTATTAATATAATCCATTACATCAACTAGACAAAAAATAAAAATCATATAATCATATCAAGAGATGCAAAACAGCATTTGACGAAATCCAATACCATTCATGACAAAAACTCTCAGCAAACTAGGAATAGAGGTTAACTTCCTTCACTTGATTAAGAACATACACAAAATAATTACAGTTAACATCAGTAATGGTGAGAAACTATATCCTTTCCCCCTAAAATCAGGAAAAAGGCAAGGGTGTCCTTCTCAGAACTCCTATTCAACATTTTACTGAAAGTCCCAGCTAATGCAATAATATAAAAAGCGAAAATAAAATGCATACATATTTGGAATGAAGAAATAAAATTGTCTTTGTTCACAGATGAAATTATTGTCTCTATAGAAAATCCCAAAGAATTGACAAAAAAAACCTTCCTGGAACTAATACAGTACGTGATTACAGCAAGGATGCAGAATATAAAGTTAATATTAAAAACTAGATTGCTTTCCTATATACCAGCAATGCACAATTGGAATTTGAAATTTAAAACACAATACCATTCACGTTAGCATAAAAATTAAATTGTTGTTGTTGTTATGTGCCGTTGAGTTAGTTCCGACTTATAATGGTTCAACATTAGAAAATCAAATAAATAAATAAAACAAAGAACAAGAATCACATCGTCATCTAAGTCAATGCAGAAAAGGCATTTGACAAAGTCCAACACCCATTCTTAATAAAAACCGTCTGCAAAATAGGAATAGAAAGGCAATTCCTAAATATAATTAAGGGTATATAAATATATATTTTTAAAAAAAACAACAGCCAACATTATTCTCAACTGGAGAGAGACTGAAAGCATTCCCCCTGAGAAAGCGAGCCAGACAACGATGCCCTTTATCACTACTCTTATTCAATATTGTACTGGAAGTCCTAGCTAGAGCAATAAGGCAAGAAAGGGAAATAAAGGGCATACAAATTGGTAAGGGGGAAGTAAAACTATCTTTATTTGAAGATGATATGGTCATATACACAGAAAATCCCACAGACTCCACAAGAAAGCTACTGGAACTAATAGGAGAATTCAGAAAAGTGGTAGGGTACAAGATCAACATACAAAAATCAGCTGGATTCCTCTACATCAATAACGAAATCAGGAAAACAATACCATTTACAATAGCCCTCAAAACGATAAAATACTTAGGAATAAATCTAATCAGAGACGTAAAAGACCTATACAATGAAAACTACAAGACACTACTGCAAGAAACCAAAAGAGACCTGCATAAGTGGAAAAACACACCTTACTCATGGATAGGAAGACTCAACATTGTGAAAATGTCAATTCTACCCAAAGCGATCTACAAATACAATGCAATCCCCATCTAAGTACCAATAACACTCTTTAAAGAGATGGAAAAAACAATCATTAACTTTATATGAAAAGGAGAGAGACCCCGCATAAGCAAAGCATTATTGAAGAAGAACAAAGTAGGAGGCCTCACACTCCCCAGTTTCAGAATCTACTATACAGTCATGGTAGTCAAAACAGCCTGGTACTGGTACAATGACAGACACACAGATCAATGGAACAGAATTGAGAACCCAGAAGTAAATCCATCCACCTGTGGACAGCTGATCCTTGACAAAGGGTCGAAGCTCATGAAATGGGGAAGATAAAATCTCTTTAACAGAAGATGCTGGCAAAACTGGATACCCATTTGCAGAAAAATGAAACAAGATCCATCCATATCTTACACCATACACAAAAACTAACTCAAAATGGATCAAAGATCTAAATGTGAAACCTAAAACTATAAAGATCATAGAAGAAAAAATAGGGACAACACTAGGGGCCCTAATATATGGCATAAATAGAATACCAAACATAACTAAAAAGACACAAACAGCAGAAGATAAACTAGATAACTGGGATCTCCTAAAAATTAAACACTTGTGCACATCAAAAGGCTTCACCAAAAGAGGAAAAGACAACCTACAGACTGGGAATGAGCCAGTATGTATGCTGAATAGGTGTGGGCAGGCATATGGGAGTACATCCAAGTGCATATATAGGTTTAGTTGTGGATATTTCTACATACATATTTGTATGTGCTGCATGTATATTCATACATATATAACACAGCACACAGGAGGCACAGTCACGGAAACATCCTAGACATAACCAAACTCTTCGAGGGACTGAGTTACTGGGCTTGAAGGTTAAGGACCATAGTCTTGGGGGATAGCTAGGTCAATTGGCATAACATAGTTCATAAAGACAACATTCCACATCCTACTTTGGTGAGTAGCGTCTGGGGTCTTAAACGCTTGCAAGCAGTCATCTAAGATACGACAATTGGTCTCTTACTGTCTGGAGCAAAGGAGAGTGAAGAAAACCAAAGACTCAAGGAAACAATTAGTCCAAAGGACTAATGGACTACATGATCAACAGCCTCCACTAGCCTGAGATCAGAAGAATTAGATGGTGCCCAGTTACCACTACCAATAAACTCTGATCAGGATCACAACAGAAGGTCCCAGTTACAATGGGAAAAAAAAAGGTAGAACAAAACTCAGATTCATAAAAAAAGACCAAATTTACTGATCCGAGAGAGATCATTGGAATCCCCAAGACTATGGCCCTTAGACACCCTTCTAACTTGGAAATGTAGCCATTCCCGGAAATCCCCTTTCAGCCAAATTATAAACAGGCCTAGAAAATAAACAATAACACCAGTGAGGAAAGTGCTCCTTGGAACAATCATCTTATATGAGACCAAAAGCAAAGATGAGAAGGCAGGAAGGGGCAGGAAAACCGGACCAATGGAAATGGGGGACTCAGGGTGGTAATGGGGAGAGTGCTGAAGCATTGAGGGGATTGCAACCAATGTAATGGAACAGTTTGTTTATAAACTATTGAATGGGAAACTAATTTGCTCTGTAAAGCTTCACCTACCCACCCACTGCCATTGAGTCAATTCCAACTCATAGGGACCCTATAGGACACAGTAGAACTGTCCCATAGGGTTTCTTAGGCTGTAATCTTTATGGAAGCAGAGTGCCACATCTTTCTCCCGCAGAGAGGCTGGTGGGGTCAAACCGCCAACCTTATGGTTAGCAGGAGAATGCTTAACCACCACGCCACCAGGGCTCCTTCATCCACACAGTGGAGTACTACTCAGCGATAAAAACAAATGAGCTATCAAGACACAGAGAAACATTAAATGCCTTACTAAGTGAAAGAAGCCAGTCGGAAAAGACTACATATTGTAAGATCCCAACTATATGACATTCTGGAAAAGGCAAAGCTATAGGGATAGGAAAAAGATCAGTAGTCGCCAGAGGTTAAAGGGAATGGGGAAGGGAGGAGAGATGAATAGGTGAAGCACAGGAGATTTTTAGGGCAATGAATCTGTTCTGTACGATACTGTAATGGATAATACATGACATTATGCATTTGACAAAACCCATAGAACTTCACAACACAAAGAGTGAACTCTAATGTAAACTATGGATTCAGTTAATAATAATGCATCAATATTGGTTCATTAACCATAACCAACCTACCACACTAAGGTAAGATGTTAATGATAGGGGCTAAGTCTAAACTTTCTATGTAATTTTTCTGTAAACCAAAAACTGATCTCAAAAATAAAATCTATTAATACAAAACCAAAACAAAATTAAATAAACAAAAAATATTAGTCCTTGATAGAAACAGTGACTAGAACCACTGAAAAGTGTTAACTCGGTCTCTCTTACCTCAGTCTGCTTTGACAGTTCTTTCATGAGTTAGGGGTTTTTAGCATACAACAGATGCCATATGGCATCAATGTAATTTTAATTGGAAAAACCACTGGAAAAAGTTAATGGACCAAAACTCCCAAATAGGTAACACATTTCAATGTTATTTTTGAATACTGAATGATTATTTAAAAATTAGCCACATAAAAACTGCACGTTTGGATCGTAAGTAAAGCCTCACATTTTCTAGAACAGTTCTTAGAGAAGATATTAAAAGTGTTGCTCTACTTTCTGTTGGATTTTTCTAGCATTTGATGTCTCACATCGATTTAACTAGAATTGACCCAGCTTAGAAAGAAGTTGGTATTAAATATGAGCCATGTATTTGTGCAGGCTCATGCATGACCAGCCTAAAAATGTACATAGTCTTGTTTTTTAAGCTTCATATTCTTGGCTTCTAAATATAAGGTACATCAATTAGAAAAAAGAAAAAAGTTGAAAGAAAGAATAAAAATTTTTTTCTCAAGGGCTATAATATATACGATACCCCAACCAAAAATCTATTACAGACAAAGAGGACAATTAAAAGGATTCACTTAAAAGTTCCTAAGAAATAAGAAGAGAATATCCATAATTACTAGGAAATTTATGAGTCTGCAACACTAGACCACCACTTTGTCTCCGTTAGCTCGATTGTTGCTGTTGTTAGGTGCCGTCAAGTCGGTTCTGACTCATAGTGACCCTATGTACAACAGATCAAAACACTGCCCGGTCCTGTGCCAATCTCACAATCATTGTTATGCTTGAGCCCATTGTTGAAGCCACTGTGTCAATCCATCTAGTTGAGGGTCTTCCTCTTTTTCGCTGACCTGGTACTTTACCAAGCATGATGTCCTTCTCCAGGGACTGGTCCCTCCTGATACCATGTCCAAAGTACTGAGACGGAGTCTCACCATCCTTGCTTCTAAGGAGCATTCTGGCTGTACTTCTTCCAAGACAGATTTGTTTGTTCTTCTAGCAGTCCATGGTATACTCAATATTCTTCACCAACACCACAATTCAAAGGCATCAATACTTCTTCAGACTTACTAATTCATTGTCCAGCTTCCACATGCATATGAGGTGATCGAAAATACCATGGCTTGGATCAGGTGCACCTTAGTCCTTCCAAGTGACAGTGTTGCTTTTTAACACTTTACAGAGGTTTTTTTACAGCAGATTTGCCCAGTGCAATATGACATTTGATTTCTTGATGGATGCTTCCATGGGCGTTGATTGTGGATCCAAGTAAAATGAAACCCTTCACAACTCCGTTTATCATGATGTTGCTTATTGGTCCAGTTGTCAGAATTCTTTTCTTTATGTTGTGATGTAATCCATACTGATGTTTGTAGTCTTTGATCTTCATCAGTAAGTGCTTCAAGTCCTCTTCGCTGTCAGCAAGCAAGGTTGTGTCATCTGCATATTGTTGGTTGTTAATGAGTCTTCTTCCAATCCTGATGACACATTCTTCTTCATATAGTCGACCTTCTCAGATTATTTGCTCAGCATACAGATTGAATAAGTAGGGTGTAAGGATACAACCCTGAAGCACACTTTTTCTGATTTTAAACCATGCAGTAACCCCTTGTTCTGTTAGAATGACTGCCTCTTGCTCTATGTACAGGTTCCTCACGGGCACAATTAAGTGTTCTGGAATTCCCATTCTTCACAACGTTATCCATAATTTGTTATGATCCACACAGTTGAATGCCTTTACATAGTCAATAAAACACAGGTGAACATCTTTCTAGTATTCTCTGCTTTCAGCCACGAGTCATCTGACATCAGCAATTACATCCATCGTTCCACGTCCTCTTCTGAATCCGGCTTGAATTTCTGGCAGTTCCCTGTGGATGTACTGCTGGAACTGTTTTTGAATGATCTTCAGCAAAATTTTACTTGTATGTGATATTAACGATACTGTTAGATAATTTCTGCATTCTGTTGGATCACCTTTCTTTGGAATGGGCACAAATATGGATCTCTTCCAGTTGGTTGGCCAGATAGCTGTCTTCCAAATTTCTTGGCATAGATGAGTGAGCGCTTTCAGCACTGCATCCATTTGTTGAAACATCTCAATTGCTTTTCCATCAATTCCTGGAGCCTTGTTTTTCACCAGTGCCTTCAGAGCAGCTTGGACTTCTTCCTTCAATACCATTGGTTCTTGGTCATATGCTACCCCCGGGAATAACTGAACGTTGACCAGTTCCTTTTGTTACAGTAACTCTCTGAATTTCTTCCATCTTCTTATGATGCTTCTTGCGTCATTCAATATTTTGCCCATAGAATCCTTCAATATTGCAACTTGAGGCTTGAATTTTTAATTCAGTTTTTTCATCATGAGAATTGCCAAGCGTGTTCTTTCCTTTGGGTTTTCTAACTCCAGGTCTTTCCACATTTCATTATAATACTTTACTTTGTCTTCTCGAGCCACCCTTTGAAATCTTCTGTTCGGCTCTTTTACTTCATCATTTCTGCCTCTCACTTTCACTACTCTACGCTCAAGAACAAATTTCAGAGTCTCTTCTGACATCCATTTTGGTCTTTTCTTTCTTTCCTGTCTTTTTAATGACCTTTTGCTTTCTTCATGTATGCTGTCCTTGATGACATCCCACAACTTGTCTGGTCTTCAGTCATTAGTGTTCAATGCGTCAAATCTATTCTTGAGATGGTCTCCAAATTCAGGTGGGATATTCTCAGATTGTATTTTGGTTCTTGTGGAGTTGTTTTAATTTTCTTCAGCTTTCATTTAATTGGCTCAATTTGTTCTTATCGTTTTCCCTCTGTTAGTTTTCCTGAACACCTAGTTTGCCTTAACCTCTGGACGCTATGATTCATGTAACCAATCTTTTTTTTTTTTTGTCTTCACATTTGTTACTAGATAGCTTGGAGTCAAATTTATGGTCTACCTCTATCAAACATAATAAACTTCATGGCATGCATTTTGTGTCAGAACCTTAGTCCTGGCTCCATCTTGTTTTTCTACCTGTATTTTCACCTTTGCTTGATTGTTCGTATTTTAATTGTATTGTATTATGAACAATTCGTATTTTTGTAGGACAATTTAAATTCTTTTGGGGACACGGTAAGATATAAATAAATAGGTAGGTAGATCAATAAGGAGGAGAGAGAAAGGAAGTATACCTATCACTTCAAGACAAAACACTGTTGTACCAATGTATTTTCATGCATTTGAGTAGCAAATATAGAAATATGTGCATTCATAAATGGCCAAGACCTTGACAGAAACTCATTAGCAGCCCAATACTATTCTCCAACAGTGGTGAAGGTGCTCACACAAATCTGCATACGTGATTCTTTCAAAATCTTTGATGTTTACCATTTTTCCATACCTAAAAAACTTGGGTCAATGTATATAACAACTTCAAATTAGGCAGGTACTAAAGAGGCCGGCTTCATCATGGCTCAGAATATTTGTTTTTACATTGGATTCACCTACCAAAAAAAGCATGAGAGTCTCATTTCTTAGATCTTTCACTTTTTACTAAAGAAACTTTGATGGTATCCAAGGGAGTAAAATTCCACAGTTCCTTTCAGAATCCACATATTCGGTAGCTAAAAGGCCCCCAGAGCTCACCAAATAATTCTGCCTAAATTAAAATCTTTTCTTTAAAAAAAAAAAAAAAGGCCCTTCTCCAAAGAATTTATGGGGAGGGGGGGTGGATTATTCCCAACAGTCCTGAAAAGGATAGTTTATGTCTTAGAGAGCCAAAAAATCATTAACACATACTCTCGGTCTGGTTATTCATTTCTCAATTTGTGACACTTTCTTTTTATAATGTATGACGATAATTCTGTGAATCAAGGATAAAGAGTGTCTTTGTCTAACCACTTACTATTACTAGCCATAGCTTAGAAAAACACAAATAGGTTTTTGAGGACATATTTAATGAAAGATGCTGTTCCATAAAGAGGGATGGTTTCATTTAAAGGTTTAAATACAAACATTCTGGGAGTGCCTTTATCTAAAAAAAACCCAAAAAAACAAAAAACAAAAAACACTCCATTTAGATATTGAAAAGAAAATGCAAAGCAACTGGGGGATCTTTTGTGTTGTAAAGACAATTAATATGTATGCTTAACACAGTCTTGCTCTTGCCTGCTATTCTTTCTCTTTTTAACCACTTAGATACTAAATTACTATCCAAGAAAGGTCAATTTTAAGTAGTTCATGCAACCATTATTATTGAACAGAATTGTGTCTATAACCTGTTATTAAGTATTTTCATAGCATTTTGAATTTCTGCAAGTGCTTCACAGCCAAAGCTTCAATGATTACAAAAGCAACAAGCTCCTCTTCCTATGGTTACTTGGAAGGTACATTCCTGTCCTTCTTCCCATCACTAACGTGAAGTACCAGACCTGACTTGGCTTAAAATTTACACACACCCTCCAAGGCCTTACTCATCCATTCACTCAACAAGTACTCACTGAGCACTCTCTACAACAGTTTTCCTTTTCCTTTTTACAGATAGAGAGCCATGGGACACATTGTCTACTCTCTTGCAAAAGATATGGTAAACCTGGGCTAAGAGATCCCAACTATTGCTTCTCCCATTGAACCCTACCACAGCTCTCAAGACACATGTCCAAACCAAAGTTCAACTTGTTTGAGACCTAAATTATCACCTGCCCCAGACATTATGTGAAGTCAACAGCATTAATCACTTGCTAAAAAACTATTTAAAGACCATTTTTGAGGCATTTAAGGGTCCTTATGAGTCAGAATCGACTCAACGGCAGTAGCTTTAAGCTGTGTCATCAGACTGGCTGCACTTGAATAAAAACACATTTGCTGAATGTCCACTGTCTGCTGCTGCTGTTGTTGTTGCTGGGTGCTACTGAGTCAATTCTGAGTCACAGAGACCTCATGGGACTGAACAGAACCACTCATCTGCTAGATTATGAATAAAACATACAAACAAGATCCCTACACCGTGTTGTTGTTCGTTACCGTGTAGTCGATTCCGATTCTAGAAGTTTGCAATAGCCAGTTGTGATAAAATACTGGACGTCCTATCTCATTTGCAAAGTATAAAATACCATATAGATATGAGGGTACTTTTTATTCTCAGAATCTATTATAGCCTAAGTATACATAGCACATATAGCAAAACAATTGCCATAACATGTCTGTGAAGTGCATGTCATTTCAGAGTTTTAAAATTTGCATTCTCATTTAATTTTCCTCCTGCTTTACCGCCGAATGCATGTGTGCGCGTGTGCACGCACACATATGTGAATACTTGCTAAGGGAAATATTACTATCCCAATTTCACAGATGAGGTAACTGAAATTAAGATTTGCTCTAAGTCATGTAGTTATGCGGTGGTTGGTGGCAGAAACTGAACGCAGGACTCCTGACTACCCGTGCAATGGTTTTTGGATTATCACCATCTCCTTCAAGGGCAAATATTCCATACTGCTTAAAGATTAGCTCTAAGCTAATAAGAGCTTCTATGGGGCATTGACCATCTGCAAGGCAGTATTTCAAGCGCATTATGTAAATTAAATAATCCACCAGGCATTCCTTGGAAACTGTATGGGGCAGTTCTACTCTTTCCTATTGGGTTGCTATGAGTCCGAATCAACTCAACGGCAACGGGTTTGGTTTTTGGTTTACAGACAACTTCAGAACCAACTCGATGGCACCTAACAACAACAGTGACTATAGAAAACTTAATGCACCAGTTATTCGGCTACACTGGGCCTACTGGACATTTCAGGACAATAATTCCACAACTTGCATAAGATATGAAGAACAAGGAAAAAGTCTGAATGACTCCAACTACTTACTAAGAACAAAAATTCCCCAGAAATACATTGCCCAGAGTGCCTTATAGTCATAACAAAATGGAAATGATAAGAAAATAAGTGAAAAAGGTCAGTACTGTGCATTTCCTAGGGATTATTGATATGGGTATGAACTCTCAGAGCTCTCAGCTGTAATCATAAAACTATGGTATTTAATTGAAAAACTAGCCTTTGCAAAAAGGCCAGGCCCTCTCTTGAGCCACAGTTCCTTCAAAGGGCTACTGGCAGAGACAGAACTCAAGGGCCAGGTTTTGACAGTTTCTTTGGCCTTCGTCTCCTTCTGGGTACTCCAGAACATGAAAGTACCGGGAAGGTGAAGGCTGGGCACTCACGAAGGCTGCTTTGATTAACTCAGGAGGAGAGAGCTACTCAGGTGCATTCAACGGGCTCCAGCAGCATGCAAAAACCTGGCAGGAAGGTAAGTACCACCCAGCAGAGTTCAATGGCAGCTGGGAAAAGGTGGCACAGGGGCAAAGGTCAGCCATGTGGCTTTCCCATGAGCTTTCAAAAAGGAAGTAATGTTTTACCTTTATTCTATAAGAGATCTTAAATTCTATAAACTTGAGAAAATAATTTTGGCTCCATGCTAGAACTGAGTTACATATGTTGTTTGCGTGTACACGCGTTAGTGATAAGTCTATGTGAGAGAATGGAGTGGGAAGAGGGGTGAATTTCCAGGATTAAGGTTACAACTTGATTTAAAAAAAAAAGTCAGCGAGTAGGAGAATTTAAGTGTAACTCTGAAGAAGTTACCTTGGTGAAGCTAGACACGTTAGCCTCTCTTCCCCTCAATTTTCTCACATGGTCACCCACGTGCTAAAGCAACCACTATGATTTGCAATTATGACATGACTTATGGAAGGTTTAATGAATGCTGGATGCTTCTCAAAATATCTGTAAAGTTTACACGCATAAGGGGGAAGCATTTCACAATTTACTGAGCATCAGGCACCTAAAGTAAAGAATTCTTCCTCCAGGAAGAACTTGAGAGTAAGTAAAACTAACTGTCTTTGGACTTTCTCATCAATCAAACCTTTCTTCCTTTTTCCAGCAGGTATTTGATGATCCCTTTTTGACATTTCCTTTCCTTTGTTTAAAAAGAAAAGTGTTATCATTTATCCAAAAATATAGTGTGTACGTACCTGAGGAGCCCTGGTGGCACAAACGGTTTCGTGCTCGGCTGCTAACCGAAAGGTTGGCAGTTCAAACCCCCACCCCCAGTGGCTCCACAGGAGAAAGACTTGGCGATCTAATTCCATAAAGATTACAGCCAAGAAAACCCTATGGGGCAGTTCTACTCTGTCACATGGGGTCGCTATGAAAATGAAGGACATAAAAGGAAATTCATGTGATGTTAATGACAGGTGACCTAGTGGAAACTGACCTTCCCAACAATCTTAACAGCTGACTATTTTAACAAAATGCAAAACTGGGTTGAACCACACCAAACCAAATCCATTGCCATCGAGTTGATTCCGACTCATAGGGACACTCAGGACAGAGTAGAACCGCCCCATAGGGTTTCCAAGGAGCGGCTGGTGGATTTGAACTGCTGACCTTTTGGTTAGCAGCCAGAGCTCACCGTAGCTCTTAACCACTGCGTCTTAAAACCTGAGAGCCAACGATAGAAATCATCCTACAGTTCTAACCTGGAAGAAGAAGAGAGGGTGTGGTCAGAAAGATAAGCAGGCACTGCCACATTTTATTTTGTCTGAACACCTCTGGCAACCATCCTGGAGCTAGAAACAGGAGGCAAGCTACGCAGTGCTACCTGAATCACTGGCAGGATCAGAGACAAGGGCACCTTTAGATGCCTTTTGTTCCCAAACGTGTAACAAACTGCAAGTCTTTATTTGGAGGAGACCAAAACCTAGGATTTCAGAACTCTCTTTGGAGAAACCTCAGGCAGTCCGTGATACTCTCTCCCCACTGCTATTCTAGGTAAGGGGCAAACTGAGCCCAGGAGCTTCTTCAGAGCAGGAGGCTTTTCTTTTGTTCTTCCAGGAGTTTCACTCTCCATAGCTCCCAGTCAATTTCTTTTTATCTCCTTCATTTCCCAGCCCCACAAACTCAACTTAATATTTCAATTTGGGAAGGAATGGGGGCGGGGGGGGGGTGAATCAGGGGAAGACATTTCCATCCGGAAAGACGGACAAGGAACCATATAAACTCTCCAGGCTCACTCTCTGTGACGAGAACATCTGTGGGAAGGCAATCCAGCTGTTGGCCCGGCCAGGCCCATTTATGTCTGCTCTCTGCACAATGACATTTGCTGGGTTTCAAGGAAACAGCGCCTGAATTACTAAGCGGCCTGGGCACTATTTTAAATTAATGCTTGGAGTGATCCAATGTCTAAAGTGGCTCTCTGCCAGAAGGACCTTTGCCACAGCACTATTTTCAAGAGAGCTCATTTTAAATGGGCATTTTAAAATGGTCCATTGCTGTATTTTGGCAACGTGCCTGGAAAAGGCTGATTTTGAGAATGGGCATTTTAAACAAAATCTCTAAAGCACAAGTTACAGTTGCTTTGCCTAATGAGGCCTTCTGATCCTGTTGGTTAGCACTCTTCTTAAACATGCCTGAGGGCCCTCGCGGTGTGGGCCTGGGGGAGGCCCAGTTCCAGTGCAAAGGAAGACAGAGCACAACTGTACTGTGTCCTCCTCCACTGACCTCACCAGCGTGTCCCCTGTTATAAATACCAGCTCGTGGGGTCTAGAACAGTGGGGTTGACATCACGGAAAACTCTGTTTAAGGAAAGAAAGATGAAGGGAAACTTCTCAAATTGTTATTATTCCAGTTTAAGACATGCCACCAAAAGATGAATTAAAGTTCAAGTTTATCAAGGCCTCTGGGTGGCACAAACAGTTTACGCTTTGCTAGTAACCAAAAGGTTGGCAGTTCAAACCCACCCAGTAGCATCGAGGAAGAAACAGGCCTGATCATCTACTTCCTTAAAGATTACAGCCAAGAAAACCCTGTAGCAAAGTTCTGCTCTGTAACACATGGGGTCTCTAAGTCACAAATCAAAAACAAAAACAACATCAACAAAATTCAAGTTTATCATTTTCCAATATCTGCCTGTGGAAGTCACTAAAGGGCCATGCCTCTGGCTCAGAATGACTGCAATCAAACTAGAGAAGTGATTTTTTTCTATTCTTTCTGATGCTACACCTTATTCGTGGAAAGGGGAACTATTGGTGCCATGTGGTTCCTGGCACATCATGACATCAACGTTTTGTTGGAATATTAATGTAGATGATGTTCAAATTGGCCCCGTAATAGAGGCCGTAATTAGTCTGCTCCACTGCTGTGTTAAAGGTCCCTAGGTGGCACAAACGGTTTGCAGTCTACTGCTAACCTAAAGGTTGGTGGTTCGAACCCACCCAATGGTACCTTGGGAGTAAAGGCCTGACAATCTGCTTCCATTAGGATTACAGCCAAAAAAACCCTATGGAGCAGTTCTACTCTATAACACCCAGGGTCGTCAGGAGTCAGAATTCACTCGACAGCAACTAACAACAATATTCCTATGCTATGTCTAAGCTTTTCAGAACCACTTGCATCCAAGTTTTTACTGTAAAACAAATTACCAGCACTCATATATGCTGACAAATTACAACATGCCACTGTTCCCTTTGTCCCTTTCCTCCTCCTCTACTGGATTTTCAGTCTTCTTTCCAAGTGCCGCTCGAAGAATGCCAAGTGGAGGCCAGTGAAAGTTCCCATAAAAAGAAAAAACAAAAGACAAGTTTACCTGCCACTTTTCAATACTTGTTAGCGTTAAAGTACCATGATATGCAATATATTTTTTAGCAAAGGGGTTATGTGGGTCAGCTCACACACTGGCAGGCAAACTTGTTTCCATAAAATGAGTCAGGCCAGAGGAGAACGTTAATTTATTTGAGCAGACGTACGTCAGTATTACTCATAAACAAACAGGCTGGTGCATCCTGCCAGCTCGTACCATCACCAAGAAAGATCTGTTGACAAACAACCCGGTAAAGAGATTCACCAGGGTCGGTCCACAACCATGATTCCCAACCTACCTGAAATTACGTCTCTTTTATCAGCTCTTTTTGGCCGTTACTATCATCATACGCCATCTCGCCATAAGTGCCATGTGCCCTTTCTCATTAGAACAAATGAAAATCATTTTATTCTAAGAATGCCATGGCATCCCTGGAGACCACGTTGTTATTGACAATCCAGGTTGAGTATCACTGGTCAACATGATGTTGGCAGACTGATTATAAGGATGACTAAATCACAATAACAACACAATAATAAGGACAATAATAACGCCAACTAGTATCTACATAGCACATTCATTTGGACCAGGCACTATTCTAAACCCTTTATGTATGAATTCACTTAATCCTTACAACCATCTTATTATTTCTATTTTATAGATGAGGAAACTGAGGCTCAGACAGCAGAAGTAACTAGCCCAAGGCCACACAGCTAGTAAGTGGGGCAGAGCTGGAACTGAAAACTACGTCCATCTGATTTCAAAGCCTGGGTTCTTAAGTACTCCTTCCTAATGCCCAATATGGAAGAGCAAAGATTCTCCATGGAAAAACAGAGAGGTAGTTTGAATGGCATACACAAAGAGTGTATGAGATTTTTATCTTTAATAAAAGTATACATGGATTAGTTATGAAGTCAGGGTACCAGTGGCCTGCAGGTCAAATAGGAAGAGCAACACCAATGTACAGAGAAGCCCAAAGCTGGATGAAGAAAAGGACTCAATAAATAAGTAACTGAACTAACTTAAAATTGAGGAGAAAATGTGAATAACACAGAAGTGCTGTGTAGAAGGAAGTCACCCTCTAAGGAAAAAGAAGAAAGAAAAGCATTTCAAGAGTTTGTCTTGGATGAATAAAATACCTCAGAAAATTGGCAGAATTGTGTTTTACTTTGACCTGGTCCAAGAGGTGTCAGCTCTCACACGCCAGTGATGGTCCTTTCTCCATTACAAATATTAAAGGAAGAAGTCAATAAAGAGAATTTAACAAAAGAACAATGTGAAAGATCTACTTATAGAGTATTTTCCATGTGGCAGAAATAATAGTCAGGAGGACCCTTCATCTCTGAGTTTCATTCTTAGTTTCTGATACAATCTTCCAGTGTGTTATCTCTGCTATGAGCAATTAGGAGGAATTCTTTATGCCTTTGTATCAGCAAAGCGTGTCTCAGAAACACTAATGGTTACCTTGGGTAGGTCATTTTCCATCTCTGGCTCTCAGGGAGATAGGACTAGCTAAATGCTAAGATCCTTTCCAGCTCTATAATTTCATATTATTGTGCTATTTCTGTATAGTTACTTGTTGGATGATATTACACATCAATTCCAATAACAGTAGAATTTAGTACTTACTAATGCACCATACAAGTTTGAACACAATGCACACAAAAAGCATCTGATAAAAGCAAATATACACAGAAAACATGAAATGGATTTTTCCTTTCCTTCTGTAGAATTTTTGATAGAAGCAAAGGAAGTAGATCGGCTGGTGGATGCTGGAACACTGGCTACTAGAACGAGAGAAGCAGGTAGCGCTCTTAGAGGTAGAGTCACATCAGAAAATGCCCAGGGTTCAGAGTCTCAAAACACAATTTTGACAACATTCTAGATTGACTGAACCCACACTATCGAAACCGTCCACAGACTGTTGAATCCAAGCTGAACACCAGTATACTCATTTTTAATGAGAAACATAATTCACGAAGGGACAGATCCTCACATAATCTCTTTGTTGATAAAATGAGTAGCCAAATTATAATTCAAAACTTGCTTAATTACCACGGAATCAGTATCAACTCAGGTTATAAGTTTTGAATGTTTAAAATGGCATCGTATTAAACTATATCTCCATAAATAGGTATTATAATAATAACATGCCAACGTGGTGGTAGAAGAATTCAGAAAAGGAGAGTGAGAATGGCTGCACAACAACGTGAAGAACATAATCAATATCATTGAATTATACATGTAGAATTTGTCAAATTTTTAATATTTTGTTGTATATCTTTTTACCACAATAAAAACTTTAAAAAGAAAACATTACAATAGCTAACACTTACCGAGGGATTCCTATGTGCCAGGCACTATGCTAAATATATAAATTATCTCTCTCCTTCTATTTTCACAAAGGCCCTATAGGTAAGTGCCATTATTAGAATAATGTTCCCATGTTACAGATAGAAAGTGAACTTTAGAAAGCAGAGCCACTTGATCAAGGTCACAAAACTGGGGAGTGGTAGGCATGAGATGTGAACCCAAATCAATGTGTATATGGCAGCTCATTCATAACCAGTAGGCGACACTGCCTCTGTGCCTGGCCCAGGAGCTTAAGAAGACAGCCTCTCTCCTAGGTGAAGTGGGCTGGGAAGTGCTACCATCTTTCTCTGTGACTTTCCCCTTTTTATCCACTTTCAGGACCGCCAGCCCCCAACTCCCACTCCCTGATCGACACATTCGTTCTTCAACTGTGTTCACACTGTCAATCAGGCTACTGCCTGGTCTTTTTTCCTAGGAGCCATTCAGCGTGCCTCTGTCTCCAATTTGCGCTCTCTCTTTTTGAAATTTAAAAAATGAAGTTCAAACAAGAAAAGTCATCATCACCCACATTCCCACCGACCACTGTCAATAACAGTAAACTTCTCAAAGTTTGCCTCCAGTCGTTTTTCTACGTTTATGCTTTACAAAATTATGCAAATAATATGTGCCTACATTGTTCTTTTGCAATTCAGTCTCTTCAAAGGGAATTTGAATAGCTCTGTTCTCATCCAAAACTTGTTGATTTTCCAGCTTCACTCTCAGGGGACAATTTCATTTTTGTTATTTTCAGGTTTTGGAGGGAGACCCCTCAAAGTTGCTTCCATGTCTCAACTACATATTCCAGATATGGCGAGATAGGTATAAACAAACAAACAAATAAGACCACCTTATTAATATTAGATCCCAAGATTTTATACTCTGGCTAGCCTGCCTCTCTTAATTGTTTTTTTTTTTTTAAATCCATTTCAGCATAAAATATTGTAAAAATTGGCATTGTGTAGGAGCCAATGACTGCACAGTCCTTCCTCAACAAAGCAAAAAGATTTGTAAATTGACAAGGAGATTACGAGATTAGACATAAGCAATTAATTACAGGGTGATGGTAGCAAAATTGAGAGCATTACTTTGAAAAAGAGATACTTTGGAAACAGAAAAGTAACCCATTAATAAGGCACCTTTGGACATCCCTGAGACTCACAGCCATAATTCATCATATCTGATAACTACAATATTTAGTACATATTTTTTCAAAACAAAAAAATTAAAAGGGACATTGATTTATGGGTTTGAAGAAAGGTACACACCCAAAACTATTTTAAAAGGTTATCTGCTGAAAGGATAAAACCACAAAATTAATGGAAAATAAGCCTCCCAGAAGGGAAAAAATGTCGTGCACATGGTAAATATCAACAAGTGAGCACAGTGAACAATAGTCAAAGACATCTTTTCTATCAAGTCAAAGAAGCATTTTTGAGTCTGTGATACATTAAACTTCTAGGGTTATAATTATGGAGTTATTTTTATAGTTTATCTATCCTAAATATATCTTTCTAATAATATACATAGCAGAAAATGGAGGAGATATTACAAGCTAAATTCATTGCTATTTCTGATCAAAACACTGTCTCAAAGAATCTCATCACATGGATTCCAGGGAATCAACTGAATGACTAGCTCCCCCTCCTGGCCTTCTCAGGAATGACATAACACTCCTCATGGCTCAGCCCTTCAAAAGCCCTTTTCAGGTACCATTTGGCCCATCCCTACTCCATATAGATCCACTGTGTCCTGCTGCTAGCATTTGGGGCAACCAACTGTATGATGCCCATATTCTTCTGGGCTTTCAAGTGAAGTGGTAAAATGTACCTATACAGGTCATCGCTGCATGTGGAAAACCATCAAGGAAAGAGCCCCTCCATTAAATTTAGCTACTGATGCCAACATCCGTTCACTATGGTTCATTATTCCTTGCAGTCAAAGCTGTCTGGGTAATTTGTCCCAACCTCCTTCAGATCCACCTCCATCTTCCTGTCTCCCTGCCCACATTGTCTAGCTATCATCCCTTTCCAGGCAGAGTCATTTCCCTTGGCACCTAGCAGTGATAGTCCGATGGTCAGGAGAATACTGGGTCAGGTACATCCCCAATACCTTGTGACCTCAGAGACAATAGGTCAGAAAGTAGGTCCTGGGAGACCAATCAAAATATTTCTGTTCCAATCACAGTCCTTACATGTGTTCTCATCCCCTTAAAGCAGTAAGTATACTAAAAAAAATCAGTGTAGAAAATATACAGTCACAGACTATATTTATTAATGCGTGGACCATCAGCCATTCCAAGTACTGAGATCTTATTCTCCGGGTTACAATTCCTCTTTCTCCACCCCTCTCCTGGTCTCCACCCCTCTGTCCTCACATCTTACTTGAATTCCAAACTTCAACCAATTCCTCTAAGGTTAGCTTCTACTCCTGCCTTACTGCCTGCCCCGGACTTTTGGATCCCCAAATTCTTGACTTGAACGTGTGCCTACCTCCCGCTCCCAGGTTAGAACTCTGAATCTTGACTCCAACTCAACTGCTGGACTCACAACTTGGCCAACATCTTCTAGTTGGGCCTAATGCCCAGAACTCTGGTTTCAGGACACAAGAACCTGGCATGAAAATATTCATATGAGGCTCCTTTTATTAATTCTGTTTATTTTCATCTATTATTTAGAATAGAAATCTTTGATATTAGAATTTCACTTTTGAATCAGAAAGAGACCTTAGAAATCATCTAGTTCGGTGATTCCTAAACATTGTTGGTCCATAAGCCTACTATATTAGAATTTCTTGGGGTGCTTGTTAAACATACAGGCCCTACTGCAGACCTACAAATTCAGAGTCTCTAGGCAAGGATCTTAATAATCTGCATGCAATCCCGAGACAAGTCTGATTCAGAGTCAAGTTTGGGCACTGTGCTTACAAAGGCCCCTTATTTCATACATGAGGAACCTGATAGAGCAGGAACTAAAAACCCAAGTCTCATAACTCCCAGTCCTTTGTTCTTTCCATCATACCACTTTCTCTCAGGCTGGGAGAAGTATTTTAGAATTGCCTTGCATAAGAGCTAGTTTAAAGTCCATTACCAATAAAAAGCATGTTTTGTAAAGAACACAGTGGCCTATCTGTTGAACTCTCTCAAAACCCTACTTTCATAAAGGTTTGCACACTACTGAAGACAGCCATCTCGTGGTGATACACATTAACTACTGTAGGGTTATGATTTCTGCCCCAAAGCTCACATGGGTCAAAAGCAGGAGAGAATGTTGAAAATTTCAGCAACATATTGGAGCATGAGAGAATTAAATTGGCATGACGATTTCAGCTATCTGAACCACTTGTTATTTTTTCTTTATGAAGACTGTAGGGTGCAAACCAAAGAGCCAAAATGCCTATTCTGATGGTTACATGTAAGTTACAGCTCAACTACAAGCAACTAAAGGGGGGAGAAGTCTGTAGTTGAGCTATAACTTACATGCAACCATCAGAATAGACACAAAGACTTTTTCCCATTACAGATAAACATTTTTGAAGCAAAATTAGTAGCGGGCCCAGTCAGCAATTGACATTACTTGAAATAGCGGGGTGATTATTAATTAGGTACGATAAACAACTGAGAATTTAAGATACTTTCCAAGTATTTTTGGCCTCGCAAGAAGCACAGTAAGCCTATTACAGCATTATCATGATCTCCCTCTTGGTAAAAAATGTAAAAGTTCACCTCGAGTTGAGTTAAATATGGTAGCCAAAGACATGCAAGAGACAGTCACTGGAAATACAAGGTTGTCTTCTTGACCTGGGACTGCCTGGATGCTTCTGAGAGTGTGGTCTGAATATATTAACAGAAGAGGGCCCACTGATGCTTTGAGAAAGCAGGTGGGACTCTGAAGACTCATATACAAACATGTGAAAAAGGCACATGGGCTTATATAAGTAATTAAATGAGTTTTAGCTAGATGCAATGTGGGTTGGGAAACACCCTTACATGGCAGTTGCTCATGAAACCACAGCTCCTGAGTGCCTAGAAGTCTGTGCTGTGTATGTAATCACTGTTTTCTCTATTTCTCAAACTATTAACATTTTGCTCCCACTGTACGCTGTACTAAATTGTACATACTAAAGTACAATGACAGTCTATACTCACAAATCCATCTCCCCAGGTAGAGTACGAGTGCTCTGCAGGCAAGACTATGTCTCATTCACCTGAACTCCAGCACCTAGATACAGGGTGGCTAGGTCAGAGGCTCTCATGAGATGTTTGCTAAATGAATAGGTGAATGAATGAACAAATGAATGAGAAATCAAAGGAAGCTGCCTAGACACCACGGATGGTTCACACTGTGCCAAAATGCATGTTGAAAAGTGAAGAAGATTCAGCCAATCCATCAACTGGTTGGTCTACATGACACCAAATTTAGCTATCTGCCGGTTTTTTCTCCCTGGAAATACCAAGACATTTCAGGTTCTGCTGCCACCCAACCAGAGTTGAAGGCACAAGCCTGGGAAAACTCGCAGATTCTGCCTTTGGTTTTACCCCTTAGGGAAATGGTCTGGAATTGTGCTTGGTATTTTGAATAAGTCTTTATTATCAAAGGAAATTACAAGGACTTTATTAACATTATCTCATTATTCCTCAAAAGATAGCTATAAGGCAACAGCAAATTTTACTGATGAGGAAACAATTACTAAGGATGCTAAGTGACCCGCCTCAAGTTATTAAGCTAATTACGAACTCAGTTAACATTTGACATTGTTGACATCTTCCTTCCTAATTTACTTTTCCTTGACCTCCATGACACTAAACAATTCGCACTCTTTTCCTCTTCTCATGAATTTAACTTTCTATACAAAAGAATGAATCAAAAGTTAAATTAAATTATTTGCTTCCCTGCAAATTGTCTTTATTAATATATTATACACGTGTGTTTACATACTTTTTGATGATTTCTTTCATGTACAGAGGCAGCTGTAGCATAGCAGTTAAAAGCATGAACTCTGGAGCCAGAATAAAAACCAGTTGCCATTGAGTTGACTCCAACTCATGGGGACCCCATGTGTGTTAAAGTAGAACTGCACTCCAGAGGGTTTTCAAGGGTTCATTTTTTTGGGAAGTAGATCACCAGGCCTTTCTTCCATGGTGCCTCTGGATAGACTCAAACCTTTCAGTTAGCAGCTCAGAGCATTAACCATTTGCACCACCCAGGGATTTCTGGAGCCATAATGCATGCTTTCAAATCCTGGCTCTGCCATGTGCTACGTGTGACCTTGAGCTAGTCATTTAACTTCTCTGTACCTTAGATCCTCACAATTAAAATTGGGATAATAATAGTACCTAGTCTCAGAGGGTTGCTAAAAGGGTTAAAGGATATCTATATTGCTGTTGTTGTTAGGGGCTGGCAAGTTGGTACCAACTCATAGCGACCCTGTGTAGAACAGAATGAAACACGGCTGGGTCCTGCACCATCCTCACAATCCTTGTCATGCTTGAGCCCATTGTTGCAGCCGCTGTTGCCAATATATGAAGGATATGTGTGTGTATATATATACATATATATTTATATATAGTGCCTAGAATAGTGCCTGGCAATAATAAGCACTCAAAGTCAATTATTATTAATAACATTATACCATGTATAAGTTTCCATATAGCTATGGAATGTTCCATTGTATTACTATATCATAGCTTGCTAAGTCAATTTCATCTTGAGTGATCTTAGGTGAGTTAATAGGAGTTTGAAAAATCACTAAAAATTAAAATCAGTGGGTGGATTCTATCCATCCTTTCTGTTGAACATTCAATGATCTTTCTTCAAACTCCTTCACTGGTTCAACTCCTCCTTCTTCCACTGCAACCTATTCCCTTTTTTTCCAGGCCCATTGCTACAACCCCAGCCCCGGCACTCAGCGTATCACAATTTTTTAATGAAGCCCATGTGAGAGCATAGTGAACCAATAAAGCCCCCACCAAAGAGGAGTGATGTGGAGTTAGATCACAACACACCTAGCAATGTCTTGCACATGGCACATTTCTATAAATGCCATATGGATGGATAAAATGAAAGGGTTCTGGGGACCAGATGGTAGAGGAGACTGGAAGCAGGCTGGGGCCAGGTTGAGAAGGAACCTAGGGCCGTGCAAAAGAGCTTAGGTTTTATCTTGTAAGTTATGGAGAATCACTAAATTTTTCTGATCCTATAAAAGTGGGTTTGGAGAGAAAGCTATTTGAATATTAGAAAAGTAGTTTACAGCTAAAGAAATATTTTTAATTATATTAGACTTTGAAATCATCCCTACCACAACTATTTCAAAGTATCCCATTTTTTACTTGTCCTTCCTGCAAAGGGGATTTTTTTTAACAGATATAATATTTGCCTTTTGTACTTTGTTTTAATAACAGATTCTACTTTTCAAGAGGGCCCAGCCATACCTCATTTTAAATCCTTTCTGTCATAACATTTAGGAGAGAATGAGTTGAGTCCAAGATTATCCTGCCTCCAAGATAGGTAGCTGCTGGTGGCCTGGGAAGCCTGGGCTTAAGCTAATTGTGGGTTCCAGCTGGTCAGTTTCATAATAATTACCCAACTCGGAAAGCAATCTATGAGAACATATAATTACCTACCAACTTGCTTTTGAAAGGCTGGAACTGGAGCCTCAGTGGCAGCCACCCTTCAGAAATGTGGTCCCTAGCCTAGGAAGAAAGATTGAAGTTGTCAAGGATTTCATTTTACTTGGATCCACAATCAACACCCATGGAAGCAGCATTCAAGAAATCAAACGATGTATTGCATTGAGCAAATCTGCTGCAAAAGACCTCTTTAACGTGTTAAAAAGCAAAGATGTCACTTTGAGGACTAAGGTGCGCTTGATCCAAGCCATGGTGTTTTCAGTCTCCTCATATGCATGTGAAAGCTGGACAATGAATAAGGAAGACCAAAGAAGAACTGACATCTTTGAATTATAGTGTGGGTGAAGAATATTGAAGATACCATGAACTGCAAGAAGAAAGAACGAATCTGTCCTGGAAGGAGTATAACCAGAATGCTCTTCAGAAGCGAGGATGGTGAGACTTCGTCTCACATACTTTGGATATTATCAGGAGGGCCTAGTCCCTGGAGAAGGATGTCATGCTTGGTCAAATAGAGGGTCAGTGAAGAAGAGGAAGACCCTCAACAAGATGGATTGACACAGTGGCTGCCAACGATGGGCTCAAGCATAGCAGCCATTGTGATGATGGCAAAGGACTAGGCAATGTTTCATTCTATTATACACAGGGTCGCTATGAGTCAAAATCGACTGAATGGCACCTAACAACAGCCTAGGAATGAAGCAAGGTCTATAACTAATGGTCTAAAAGAAGATCAACAGCAACATCACCACCTCAGTGAAACCCCACACAGTCTACTTGGACTGTTGTTTCCCCAAAGGGGAAGAGAACAATAAACTCAATCACCTCAATAAAGATTTCGAAAAGGAGGCTCTGAAGGATTTCTGTTTTAGTCCCATTATAGTATACTCAGAGAAGAGCAAGTCTTCAGAGACCTTTCTCCATAATGGCTTATTCCAAATATTTATTTTTCTCATATCTCAGCCCCTTTGGAATTACACTGCTCTCACTGACTTATTGAAAATTATTTCAGAAACGATGCTCTCATTGTGTGAGATATTGTATTTTCTTACCCTATTACAGGCTTACATTTTGTTTCTTTTTAATTCTGTTTATTATTATTATTATTATTTTTCCCTCTGAATCGATCCTCTGCATCTAAAAAGGTAGCTCTATATTTTCTGTCCCAACTGCCTCACTGATCAAGAGTTCTCAGGCAATACAGGCAAGAAGGAACTCTCTCTCAGTCTCATTTCCTTTACCTCAAAAGCAAACCCACTTGTCTCCCTCATCCACAAAAATGTAATGGGAATGTTTGCCTGCCACATCAGTCAATTGTGATACAGGAAGACTGAACGGCCAGGCCAGATGGTGACTGTCACAGCTGGCTGGCTACACTGCCAGGATCACAGAGGCTAGAGCTGAGCCAGGTGTCACGGTTCAAAATGAGGCAACTGGGGACCCCATGAAATGACTTTAAAGCCAAGCTGACAGGAGACCAATAAAGCACTTTTTCTAGAAACTTAGGAAACAACTTGCAACACTATTTTTACTAGCCGGCTTCTCCTATTTGCAAAGGTGAACTCCAGACTGTCTGGCAGGAGTGATACACTGGAGCACACTTCTGAAACCCTTGACCAAGGCTGATGAGGTAGAAACTAGGCCTAAGCACGCCCAGTGGGAAAGTGGGGGAGAGGCAAACTGGAAATGAGGGAACTAGATGAGGCCCATCCATTGCCATCGAGTCGATTCAAACCCACAGCAACCCTATGGGACACAGTAGAACTGACCCACAGAGTTTCCAAGGAGTGGCTGGTAGATTCGAACTGCTGACCTTTTGGTTAGCAGCCGTAGCTCTTAACCACTGCACCACCAGGGCTCCAGGGAAATGAAATAGCCAAGGTTACCCTTACTGTTCAGCCTCCCTCCTGTGTTCCATTATGCATTTCGTTCTGTTATACATAAGGTCACCATGAGTCGGAGTCGACTCAACAGCAGCTAACGACACCAACCTGTGTTCCGAGAGTGCCTGCTGTGTGCCCGACACCGTACTAAGGGTATCAAGGGCCCGAAAGAGAATCAGGCGTGATTCTTGTACTGAAGGAGCTTCCTGTCTGATATGAACTCCAACCTCTATTATGCCTCCAACAGCTTATTTAGGGCTTCTGGGACTTTTACCTTCCAGGCACTTCCTAAAACAGAAATTCCTAACTTTTTGGGTCAGAAGCCCTTCCATTGGCAAACACTCCCATGAATCATACAATCACTCATCAGAGAGGCCATTAACAAACTTCTTGTTGTTAGGTGCCATCGGGTCAATTCCAACCCCATGTGACAGAGCAGAACTGCCTCATAGGGTTTTCTTGGCTGTAATGGAAGCAAATCAGCAGGTCTCTTCTCATGCAGAGTCGCTGGGTGAGTTCAAACCACCAACCTTTCAGTTAGTAGCTGAGCAATTAACCATTGCACCACCAGGGCTCCTTATTCCCAAACTAGCAATTGCTAGAGACAGCCCCTAAACACAACCAGAAGGATCTTATTTATCGAAGACCCCAGCCATTTCCTTCCAGCTTCTCTGTGGAAGACAGTATTAGACCTAAGCCCCTGGCTCAGCACCAAAGCACCATGGGGGCTAATCACACACCCTGCAAGTCCACATTCTCCACTAGAGACTGGGACCTTCACCATAATTACTACCACTTGTGAAATTTCAGCTGAATGGAAAGGATGATAAAAAGGTTGCTATCTGAGGAGCACTAGTTAGTGTAATCAAGCTTGAAACTGAGATAGAAATGCGAATCTGAGGTTACCATTAGTGAACAGAAGGAAAAGGAGAGCCAAGCTGAGCAAGCCAGGTGCCTTTGGATAGCACTCAGTGCTCCACCGGCTTTAACTCCCAGAAACACTCCTCCTTCTCAGTATGTCTCTTCACACTGATATTCCATATTTCCTCTTTCCCTTTAGATCCTTTCTCTTTCCCTCTTATTCCTTTCCTTTCTGCCATTTCCTCTTCCCTATCTTCTCCTTAATATAAAACAGAAGTCAGGAATAGATTCAGACCAGTCTCTGTTTATATATGGCTGCCTGCTAAAGTGCCCATTCCAACATTAAACACAAAGGAATTTTGGATCGCCCACTATATCTGATTACCTATGCCTCTGTTCTCCTCCTGACAACCAAGAATGACCATAGTGATTTAGACTGGATGCCAATCATATAGACTCCCGCGTCTAGTTCCCATGGTTACAGATAGAGCTCTGTCACAAGAATGGGTGTTGCATCTATGCAAACAAGCTGCCAATGCTTGTGACACAGGCAGCAAGGAGACAGGTTAGCAGAGGTCAGACCTGAGAGTAG
Organism: Trichechus manatus latirostris; assembly: GCF_000243295.1. Classification (NCBI taxonomy): domain Eukaryota; kingdom Metazoa; phylum Chordata; class Mammalia; order Sirenia; family Trichechidae; genus Trichechus; species Trichechus manatus. The sequence goes on from NW_004444002.1 coordinate 13,588,006, forward strand.
GCTAGGCCAGCAGAGTCTGGAATACATCAAGAGATCCGTAGGCATGGGATGACAGAGAGGCCTGTGAGACCAGGGCAGGTATTGGGCTAATACAGGTGTCCAAAGTGGAGGTGTTCCAGGACTCAGCCTGGTCAGGAGAGCCCAAGCAGATGAAGGCCAAACACAGAGCCAGGGGCCCTAAGCCTGGAGGTGTTTGGACCATAGGAACCCAAGGTACATCCTCCCCTTCCTCATCAGAACTTCTGGGCAGTATTTCTAGGAGTTACTTAACAGCTACTACCATTCACAATAGCGCTGGGCTACTAACAAAAAGGCTGGCAGTTCAAATCCACCCAGAGTTGCCTCAGAAGAAAGGCCTGGCAATCTGCATCTGAAAGGTCACAGCCATGAAAACTCTATGGAGCACACTTCTACTCTAAAACAGACAGAGTCACCATGAGTCAGAATCAACTCAACGGCAACTGGTAAACCAATCACAACATATAGGTTGCATTTCAGGAGGTGTTAAGTAATTCTTCTTGTTGTTAAGTGCTATCGATTCAATTTTCAACTCATAGCAACCCCATGTGACAGAGTACAGCTGCCCCATAGGGTTTCATAGGCTGTCATCTTTATGAGAGCAGATCACCAGGTCTTTTCTCCCACGGAGCCACTAGGTGGGTTTGAACTGCCAACCTTTACGTTAGCAGCCCAGATCTTAACTGTTGTACCACTAGGGCTCCTTTAAGCAATACTAGACCACAGAATAGTTTGCAAAGCTTTTTGGAGTCCTTTAAGATGAGATGGAAAGCTGTGTTACACAGGGCCTAGAAAGGTAAGCCAGCAAATCTCAGGTACCCTAAGGTGGATTGTCTTGACTTCAAGTTCTTATTAACAAAGTTAAGCAAAGTAGGTGACAGGATGCCCAATGTTGATGCACTTCAATGCCTTGCTTTTCCTTTCACTCTTCCTTGCTGGCCTGCAGCTGAGCAAGAGGCCTGTTAAATGCCAACACACTTCATTATTTCCATCTAGCCAGCAGAAGGCCCCTTTAGGCTAAGAGGTGATGCTATCATTCTCCAGCACAGCCTACAGTGGAACAGATGTCTGACGAGGGCTTCTAGAAAGAGAAGCTGGCCGGTGGGACTTCTTTATTTTCCTCCTTCTTCCATTCTGATGCGTCCCAGAGAGTCAAATGAGCACCAGTGCATACCCGAAAGCCAAAGAGAAATTATTTTCAAAGGAGTCACACCACTGCTCCCTTCATTAGCATGGCTAATCAAGAGCAGATGCAAGCTACAGCATTTGGATCCTTGGAAAACAAAACTAACTTTTATAAACACCTTTTGGACCTTGTTTAAAGGGAGGGGGGAACTGATATTGTTTTGTATAACATTTATCAACATTAGGGTTTTTAGGACACATTAAAAAGTGTCTCAAGTCAGAGCAGATTGGATTCATTAATGGAACTGGACTGCCTCTATAAACATCAGAGCAACTTTGTAGTAACAAGAAACCTTACTTCCTCCACTTAGTTGAGCTGGAAAATTAATGTAGTGTGCTTCTGAAGAAACACATAATGAACATGATGAATTTTCATCATCTTGCTGGAAAGTGATTCTTTATGTTCTTATTCCAAATTTACAGCAAGTAAATTTAACGTTCCAAAGCTGCTGAGCCTTTTTAAGACCTCTCTATCAATCTGTGGGGCACTTTCACTGATGCTGACCTGGAATTAATTAGTGCTTTCTGAAAAAACACACGTGTAGCAAATTGCTGCACTTCAAGATAAATCAAGTTATTTGGGGGAAGTTACACTTTAACTATAGGCAGTCCTCGGGTTACGAACAGGACCGGTTCCTAACTGTGTCTTTAAGTCCAATTTGTCGGTAAGTTGAAACAGGTGCATTAGATTCTTATTTAGCCTTACTTTAGTGCAAAAAAAAAAAAAAGGCTGGAAGGCTTTTTAATGATTTTAAAAGCTGCACATGTAGCAAGTGAAGGAGATTGTGGCGAAGAGTTTGTTTCAAGTAAGGGTTGGTTTAATTGTTTCAAAGTGAGGGCAAATTTACATAACATTAAAGGACAAGTAGGAGTTGTCATTAAATTGGATGTTCTTAACTCGGGGACTTGCTATATTCATATTTCTCACAAAGGAAAAAAATACAGTGTCTTCCTGAGTATCCTGTGGAGAGTCAGAGACCAAACTGGCTCTCCAACTTTCAGAGCAAATTTGTAATCAAGGAGTTAATAATCCCCAATGGTAAGTAGGGGATCATAGTGATCACCTCCCGGACAAAGCTGATTTCCAAGCCACCCACTGTTCTTTAGTCAAAGGTCATAGGCCACAATTGGCATCCCAGGGCACTGGGAACCCACAAGGGCACGGATGCTCTAAGCAGGTGTTCCATTTCCAGACGTTTCCCCTGAACAGCAGACGGTTCAAAATAGACAGACCTTAAGGAAGCTGCCATCGTTAGAAAAGGAGGGGGCACAATCACTGCTTTTTGAAAAACTGAAAATATAATTCACATACCAAAAAATTCACCCTCTTAAAGTGTACAATTCAGAGGTTTTTACTATATTCACAAGGTGTGCAACCATCAATACTATCTAATTCCAGAACATTTTCATAACTCCCAAAGAATCTGATCCCGTTAGCAGTCACTCCCCATCCCCCATACCCCCAGCCCTAGGCAACCAGTACTCTACTTCTGTCTCTATGGATTTGCCTGTTCTGGACAATCATTCCCTTTTGCATAAGGGTTTTGTTTTTGTTTTTTAAATAACCACTGGTTTTCCCTTCAGGAAACAGTTTTTCAGTAGGAAATTGTTGAGGTAGTCCATTTTAAAACTCAGGTCTTTGAATAAACCAGTATGGTAACTTCCTTGGAAAAAAGGTTCCTTAGGGGGCTTTGTTTGTGGATGTAGACAGCTACTGACAGACAGCACTGCACGAGCACAGATGTTCACACTAGGCCTGATTCTCTCTTCCTCTGTTGGTTGGGGAAGTGGGAGGCCTTGCTCTGCTGTTTGTTAGAAACAGGGCAGATCTGAATATCCCAAAGGCAGTTCAAGCATGTGTGTGAGAAGCTGTAGAGCTAAGCAGACTTTAGAATCAGACAAAATACAATCCAAGTCATAGCTCTACCACTTTTATAAGTTGCAGGCTGTGTGACCGTGGGCAAGTGACTTGACCTCTCTGAGCCTCAGTTTTTTCACCTGTAAAACAAAATTTATTATGAGGACTAAATGAGATATAGAAACATAAAGATAGAGCAATAGATGATAGATAGATATGTAGACAGAAAGAGTACACTTGGCACTATAACAAGAATTAGTAAAATCTCTATAATATATAGTATCTAAAATCAAATGCCCATCATGTGCTAGGCTCCAGTTTTTGCATTTACTGGTTGCTTACTTACTGGTACCAAATGCACCCCATGAAAACAAAAATAGAATTCTGAATAAAAGGAATGACAATGCCTCTGAAAGCTATGGATGTAATAAGATAATATGATTTCTGATCAAGTATGGGAGACTGATATCATATCAGTAGACACTAGCCACAGATTGGTTTCTTGACATGCAAAGCAATTTGACATTCTCAGGAAATTAAAATTCAAACTGTTCTTTCTGCAAAGAATACTATAGTCCATGAAAATCAATATGTTTCCCCTGATCATATGGCAGTCAGTTTCTCCAGTAATACAGCAATAGCTATTCATACACAGTATAATATGAAATCTATAAATAGTCCTTTGATTTATAAAAAGTTACAGCAGATCAACAATGACAAAAGATCTAGAAAAGATAAATGTCTCATCAAAAGGCTACTTTGAACATAATCCTGTCAAAATATAGAATATATGTTTTATAAAGCATGTGTCCAACCCTTGATAGGACTTTTAAACACAATCAAACAGCTATCTTCACTAATAAAAGTTCAAAGTCAAATACCTGATAACTGCACATAGTTTATCTGGTAGGTAGACAAAAACAAGGGAATTGCCATAGGTCGCTCTCTATCTGCAGTGGGAATTGAATGCCCTTCTAGGGTTTGATAGACAATAACTTGGTATTTAACACTTTTTATATCAATAGAAATCAGTGGGTTCCCAGCAGAATTTCATTTATATAAGATTTCCTATAGTCTTAAAAAAACTAAAGCCATTCAAGTCCCTGGCCCATGACACTACCAGAGCCTCATAAAATGATATCCAGTAAGAACAGATTGGAGCCTCTAATATTAACCAAGATCACAGGGATGAGGAGTCAGCCATAAGTGTATAGCATTAACCTGATACTAGGATGCATTCTTCTTCCCTCTCACTCATTAGCAACACCCCATCTGAAAGAAATACTTCTGGATTCCAGTTAGATTCTGAGAGTCCCATGCCAAGGTCCATGATTTTATGAAACAATGATTAACTTCTGGGATGATTTTCCACAATGTTCTGGATAGAAGTGTTCTTCCAGCAATCGGGCTTTGGTTCTAGACAGGAGGAACACACTGGAAAGGTGGTCAAGAAGCCCTAGGAGGTCCCTGGGTGGTGCAAACAGTTTACACTCAGCTGATAACTGAAAGGTTGGTGCTTCAAAGCCACCCAGTGGCACCACAGAAGAAAAAGTATGGTGATCTGCTTCCATAAAGATTACAGCCAAGAAAATCCTCTGGAGCTCAGTTCTACTCTGTAACACATGGGGTCGCCATGAGTCGGAATTGATTCATCGGCACAAAATAACAACACAAGTTTGGCTCAGTAGATTTAACTCAAGTAAAGATTGTAAACTGATTTTAAAAAACTCCCTAGGAATCCAATGAGCCATTTCCCTCTAGCATAAAGAAGTTCCGAACAAAGGGGACTGAACACAGAATGTCAGGTGGCTAAAGGGCCTCTGGTTATTGCCAAGTGAAGGTGAGGTCAGTTGATCTGCTCAACTTCTCTATTCCATTCTATTCTAAGTCAGCCTGTCTGGCTTCTAGTCCCACCTCTGCCACTAAATGCCACAAAACACTGCCACTAAACCTCAAGAACTTGCTATAATCTTCTGGATCTCTGGAACCAAACCTGTAAAATGTGGAGGTTGACCCAGATGCTCCACATTTCTGAGCATCCTATGATTTCATTCCAATGTCCTTGGCCATCCTCTCTTGTACTTTCATCATCATCAGGACTCTGAATGAAGAAGATGGGACAGGATGACTAGAAAAGAGACCTTCGTTCAATAAGCCAATGATTTAGGTTTTCATTAGCATTATTGCTGGGCACTGAGGTAGCCCTCAGGACTTTTTTATGAGATATACATATAAGATACACGAATCTCTGCAGTGTTTCAAGGCAAATGTCCTTAGCCTTGCAGTAACCTCATCTCATCCAATTTCCTAGGTAAAGAGACTTAGCAACCAGAGAGAGGGCAAGACCTAGAAGGTGGGCAGAAGCAACACTTGAGCTTAGGGGGCTGTTCAGATCCTTGGAGTGGGCTCTAGCTCCAGCTGTGGGATTAGGCACTTTCTCACTATTAGGAATTCTCCAGCACCCTGTGACCAATCCACCACTCTTCTGTCAGTTTGTCATACTGTGGAGGCTTGGGTGTTGCTGTGATGCCGGAAGCTATGCCACTGATATTTCAAATACCAGCACGGTCACCCATGGTGGATGGGTTTCAGTGGAGCTTCTAGACTAAGACAAACCAGGAAGAAGGACCAGGCAATCTATGTCTAAAAACATTGGCCAGTGAAAACCCTTTGAACAGCAGCGGAACATTGTCTGATACAGTGCTGGAAAATGAGCTTCTCAGGTTGGAAGGCACTCAAAATACGACTACGGAAGAGCTGCCTCCTCAAAGTAGAGTCGACTTTAAGGACGAGGATGGAGTCAAGCTTTCGGGACCTTCATTTGCTGATATGGCACAACTCAAAATGAGAAGAAACAGCTGCAAACATCCATTAATAATCAGAACATGAAATGTACGAAGTATGAATCTAGGAAAATTAGAAGCCATCAAAAATGAAATGTAACACATAAAAATAGATATCTTAGGCATTAGCGAGCTGAAAAGGACTTGTATTGGCCATTCTGAGTCAGACAACCATATAGTCTATTATACTGGGAATAACAAAATGAAAAGGAATGGCATCACATTCATCATCAAATGGAAGATTTCAAAATCTATCCTGAAGTACAATGCTGTCAGTGATAGGATAATAATCCATGCACCTTAATATGACTATCATTCAAATTTATGTACCAACCACTAATGCCAAAGATGAAAAAACTGAAGATTTTTACCAACTTCTGCAGTCTGAAATTGGTCAAACTTGCAATCAAGATGCATTGATAATTACTAGTGATTGGAATGGTAAAGCTGGAAACAAAGAAGTAGGATCAGTAGTTAGAAAATATGGCCTTGGTGATAAAAACGACTCCATAGATAGCATAATAGAATTTTGCGAGACCAAAAGCTTATTCGTTGCAGGTATTTTTTTTTCAACAACATAAATGACGATTATACACACGGACCTCACCAGATGGAATACACACAGGAATCAAATCAACAACATCTGCGGAAAGAGACAATGGAGAACCTCGATATCATCAGTCAGAACAAGGCCAGTGGCCGACTGTGGAACAGACCATCAATTGCTCCTTTGCAAGTTCAAGATGAGGCTGAAGGAAATTAAAACAAGTCCGTGAGAACCAAAGTACGCTTGAGAATATCCCACCTGAATTTAGAGACCATCTCAAGAATAGATTTGACACATTGAACACGAATGCCTGAAGCAAGACCAGAAGAGTTGTGGGATGACATCAAGGACATCATACATGAAGAAAGCAAAAGTCATTAAAAAGACAGGAAAGAAAGAAAAGACCAACATGGATGTCAGAAGAGACTCTGAAACTTGCTCTTGAATGTAGAGTAGCTAAAGAGAACGGAAGAAATGATGAAGTAAAAGAGCTAAACAGAAGATTTCAAAGGGGGGCTCAAGAAGCAAAGTATTATAATGGCATGTGTAAAGACCTGGAGTTAGAAAACCAAAAGGGAAGAACACGCTTGGCATTTCTCATGCTGAAAAACTGAACAGAAAATTCCAGACTTGAGTTGCAATATTGAAGGATTCTATGGACAAAATATTGAACAATGCAGGAAGCATCAACAGAAGATTGAAGGAATACACAGAGCAACTGTACCAAAAGGATTTGGTCAACATTCAACCATTTCAGGAGGGAGCATATGATCAGGAACCAATGGTACTGAAGAAAGAAGTCCAAGCTGCACTGAAGGTACTGGCAAAAAACAAGGAAGGCTCCAGAAACTGACGGAATACCAACTGAGATGTTTCAACAAACGGATGCAACACTGGAAATGCCCCCTCATCTATGCCAAGAAATTTGGAAGGTGACTATCTGGCCAACCGAGTGGAAGATGCATATTTGTGCCCATTCCAAAGAAAGATGATACAACAGAATGTGGAAATTATTGAACAATATCATTAATATCGCATCCAAGTAAAATTTTGCTGAATATAATTCAAAGATGATTCAGCAGTGCATCTAGAGGGAACAGCCATATATCTAAGCTGGAATCAGAAGAGGACAGGGAACAAGGAATATCATTGCTGATTTCAGATAGATCTTGGCTGAAAGCAGAGAATACTCAAAAACATGTTTACCTGTGTTTTATTGACTAACGAAAGGCATTCGACTATGTGGATCATAAAAAATTATGGGTAACATTGCGAAGAATGGAAATTTCAGAACACTTAATGTGTTCAGGGAAACCCTGGTGGCGTAGTGGTTAGGGGTTTGGCTGCTAACCAAAAATGTTGGCAGTTCAAATCCACCAGGCACTCCTTGGAAACCCTATGGGGCAGTTCTACTTAGTCCTATAGGGTTACTATGAGTCAAGAGCTGACTTGATGAAAACAGGTTTGGAATGTGCTCATGCAGAACCCGCACATAGACCAAGAGGCAGTCATTTGAACAGAACAAGGGGACACTGTGTGGTTTAAAATCAGGAAAGGTTTACATCAGGGTTATATCCTTTCACCATACTTATTCAATCTGTATGCTGAGCAAATAATCCGAGAAGTCGGACTATACGAAGAAGAACGGGGCATCAGGATTGGAGGAAGACTCATTAACAACCTGCGATACGCAGATGTCACAACCTTGCTTGCTGAAAGAGAAGAGGACTTGAAGCACTTACTGATGAAGATCAAAGACTACAGCCTTCAGTATGGATTACACCTTAACATAAAACAAAAATCCTCTCAACTGGATCAATAAGCAACATCATGATAAATGGATAAAAGGTTGAAGTTGTCAAGGATTTCATTTTACTTGGATCCACAATCAACACCCATGGGAGCAGCAGTTAAGAAATCAAAAGATGCATTGCATTGGGCAAATCTGGTGCAAAAGACCTCTTTAAAGTGATAAAAAGCAAAGATATCACCCTGAAGACTAAAGTGCGCCTGACCCAAGCCATGGTATTTTCAATTGCCTCATATGCATGTGAAAGCTGGACAATGAATAAGGAAGACCAAAGAAGAATTGACACCTCTGAATTGTGGTGTTGGTGAAGAATATTGAATATACCATGGACTGCCAAAAGAACGAACAAATCTGTCTTGGATGAAGTACAGCCAGAATGCTCCTTAGAAGCAATGATGGAGAGACTATGTCTTACATACTTCGGACATGTTGTCAGGAAGGACCAGTCCCTAGAGAAAGACATCATGCTTGGTAAGGTAGAGGGTCAGCAAAAAAGAGGAAGACCCTTAACGAGATGGAATAACACCGTGGCTGCAACAATGGGCTCAAACAGAGCAAAGATTTTGAGGACGGCACAGGACTGGGCAGTGTTTCGTTCTGTTGTACACAGGGTCACTATGAGTAGTCACCGACTCGACGGCACCTAACAATGACAACTAACAACTGTGACCAATCTCCATTTTCCAGGTAGGGGTCAGTCTCATTGTTTCACCTCCAACACAGGAGCCATATCCCCTTTACCTACTCAAGAGCTGCCCCTATTCTTACTTGCCTCTCCCCCATCTCACAACATGGCCACGTCTCAATCCTGTGCACCTCCGTTGGTAGAAAAGCAGACAGTGTTACTCTTGGCTGTCAACAACTAGATATGTGATGTTAGGCAAATGTTTTGCTGCTAAACCTACTTTTCTCCTTCCTCATGATCAAAATACTAACATCTTACATTTGTAGTTTCCAAAAGCACTCTAAGGACACAGACACTGAGGTGCAGAGAGTAGAAACGACTTGCCCCAAGTTACACAGCCTGTATATGCAGGAATTTTTAGACATTCAAAAGAAGGCACATATTATGATATGAAGGATGTCACTAGGGAAGGCCAACTGACCAGACAGCTACAAGGAGGCTTTGAGGAAGGAGGGTTCACTTTGACAATTTACTATGGTCCAAAATTTGGTCCTCAGCTTTGCCCATCCAAAAATTTCATTTCATCTGGGTCATAGTGTCCATCTGACTCATGCTGAGAAAGCCCTCAAGAGACTGACACGTGTAACTAGAATGTCAATGTATTCATTCACAATGTGAAATATCACTACCAAGGGGACTAGATTCTCCCATTCTCTGGCCACACTCTCTCTCCATAGACAAGCTACATGAAAAATAGAATTATAATCAGAAGGTTGATTGGTGAGCCTGGAATCATTACCAGATGAGTTAGTTAAATCACGTAAATGTTCAATGGCATCCGGTCTTTGAAAGCAGGGCTTTGAACAGGTTCATTCTAGTTCCAACCCCTGCTGAGAATTTGCGTTTCTAAAAAGTCCCCAGGCGATGCTAATGCTGCTGGTTAGGGACCAGTTCTGAGAACCACAAGTAGAGCAGTGATTCTCAAAATTTATTATACATAAGAATCACCTGGGGATCTTGTTAAACTGTAGATTCTGATTCAGTATATCTGGGGTGGAAATGCAAATTCTCAGTAGAGGCTCAAACTGGAACGAACTGGCTGGAAGCCCTGTTTGAAATCTGATGAACTATCCCCACAATGGAGATAAACCTGTCATAGGAACTGGCCCTTAGACAACCCTGCCGTTGGACAGAAGTGGATAGACCCTGCCAAACTGGCCTCAGTTATTCTTTCCAGCCTCTCTTCTCATTGATGCATCACTTCTTTAACTATGTTAATACCTTCCAGTGACACGTGTCTACTTTCAGGTATTGCATCCTGTTTTAAAGTTTAATTATCAGAGAACGACTTACTTCTAGGGTCTTCAGGGGACACGTGTCACCTCCATGAACTGCCAACAGAGGCCAGGTTTCCTGATTCTGAGTCTGAAATGCTTTCAGCTACATCTCACTGCCTTGCCATCAAATGGGGGTGATCCCATATTCCTCACAGCGCTGTTACAGGAGAAAAATGAGACTCCTGCAAAAATGCTTTTAAAATACTATGCAAACATAATTTATTAACATTTTCAAATCTGCACAAATGGATCATTTGATACCCCTTCAACTTTACCAAATAAAGTGGTAAACAAGAGAGCAGAGAGCACTTAGTGAAAGAATTCCAAAAAGTGAAAATTTCTCCATTAGCTAAAAACTTGGAGGAACTCCTATTAAACAACACTATTTTTTAGCTCCCCAAGGCTATCATTTATTTCCAAAACAGTGCTGATACAAGATATGCAATGAAATGAGGTCAATGAGTGCAGGTCCCTTCCCCAGCTAGAACTGGGAGAGGGCTAGGGTCATCCGTGCACAAGTAGTTGTTAACTGACAAATGAGGAGTCAATTGGCTGTGTGACATGAAAGAAGTAGAGATCAGCCAAAAAAGATATACTGGCTGATTTACGAGAGAGAAAGAGGAAGAGGGAGAATGAGAATAAATCTGGAAGCCCCAAGAAAGAAGTACATGTAGCAAAGAGGTCCTGGAAGTCAGCTAGCGCCAGAGGCAAAGAAAGAATTTCCTCCCCTCCCACCAACCGCATGGAACATTTCCCTCCCTGGGAAGAGGAGGCTATCGTTTCCTCAGGAGATTGATTACATTCACTCAGATCGTACTCAAAGTTGACCTGAGATTATATTCATCAAATTTCTTTTCAAATTCTCACTTTTTGATTGTCACATGTGTCATTCTTTGAGTTTGATGTGTTGGGGGGGGCAGAAAAGGGTATGTTAGTGTGGCAGATGAAATATATTTATCTTTCAAAGGAATATATTTTCTGCTAGAAGTTTTCTTACTACAAAAATGCTGGTTAAAAATATTTTCCCTTTGGTAGTAGAAACACCAGAGGCAAACAAAGGCTAAAGCAGTCACCTGTTATACCCCTGTGCAGCCTATTGGTGTGTTAAAAGGCATTTCCACAATTAGGCTGTCAGATATGACACCCGATCTACACATGATGATAGACTTTATAGATAGGAGAATCAGGCACTAAAGGTCAGTAAGAGAAATCTTCCCATCCAATCTTTAAACCATTATGTAAAACGAAATAAGACAGAAGGCTACTTCTTCTGAAGAAAGACTTAGGCCTCAACACACAGTATAGACAGCCCCATGAAAGGAGTAAGCATTGGAAGGTAAAAGCAAGGAGGGTCAAGGACATGACAGAAAGTGTGCACGGGGCGAGGTCTCAACAAAGGCATATCTCCTCAGTCTGGACTGCCAGGGGGATGAGGGTTCTACTTCATTAGTGCTTTGACCCTGTCCCTGATGCTGATGACCTTTGAGCATTACCACTACCACTTTGTGAATAATCAAGACCTTCCCTCCAGAGTCATCCTGACTCAGCTCCTTTCAAAGCAAGCCAAAGCCACTCATCCCTGCCAACATGGAGTCTAGGAAAATACAAGGAACAGCTATTCTTCTGGGGGTAGGGGGGAAGGTGAGTGCCCTGAACTTGTAGCATCCCTGGAAACCTATCCTCTACGGCACACAGACCACTCAGCACTCAACTGACTAGACCCAGACACCACAGAGCAATAAGAGCGTCATTTGTGCAGGTGACTGCAGACTTTGCTACGCAAAAGATACCGGACACACAGGCGTTTAGACCTTAAGCCCCTTGATAGCAGAGACCACATCTTAATCTACGTTTTTGTATCTCCTCCTGACCCAGGGTCTAACTCTCTGCCTGATAGATGGAAGAAGCTGGATAATTATCTTCTTCTCTTATTTTACCAGCACCAGGATGCAGCTCTGACATTAGAACATTGGCCTTGGAATCAGGGAGCATACATTCTAATCCTACGTCTACTGTGAATAGAGCTGTGAGCATTCAGGTCCCTCTCCTGGCCTCAGTTCTCTAAGCATGTTCTGAATGGCTTGTTTCCTCACTTCATTCCACTCTCTTTTCAAATACCCTCCCTCCTCTATTTGAAATATCACCACCCCCCATGTCTCTCTCTAACTCTGCCTCGCTTTATTTTTCTTCATAGCACTTATGACAGTTTTTAATTTATTTATTTCCTTGCTTGTTGTCTCCTTGCCCCACCTTCCATCCCTCCAACAGAATTAAAGTTCCATGAAGGCAGAGATTTCTGTCCATCTTTTTCACTGTTAAGAAGCCCTGGTGGCACAGAGGTTAAAGTGCTCAGCTGCCAAACAAAAGGTCAGCAGCCACTCTGCGGGAGAAAGATGTGGCAGTCTGCTTCCATAAAGATTACAGCCTTGGAAACGCTATGGGGCAGTTCTCCTCTGTCCTACAGGGTAGTTATGAGTTGAAACTGACTACATGGCAATGGGTTAAATGGGTTTTCACTGCTGTATCCCTAGCTTAGAAGGAGCCCTGGTGGTGCAGTGGTTAAGTGCTATGCTGCTAACCAAACGGTCAGCAGTTCAAACCCAACAGCTGCTCCATGGGAGAAAGATGTGGCAGTCTGCTCCCATAACGATTACAGCCTTGAAAACCCTATGGGGCAGTTCTACTCTGTCCTACAGGGTCGCTATGAGTCTGAATCAACTCAATGGCATTGGGTATCCCTAGCTTCAGGGCACAGTGTCTAGAACACAGTAGGTGCTCAATAAATATCTGTTGAATTGAAAATTAAAACACATAGTAGACAGTGCTTAAGGGGTACTGAGTTTCTTTTAAGGGTGATAAAAGAATTTGGAAACGGATAATGGTGATGGTTGTAAAAGATGGGGAACATAATGTCACTGAACTGTACACATAAAAATAGTTAAAATGGCAAATGTTTTGTTAAATATATATATGTATATATATACATGTATATATATTTCACCACAATAAAAATTAAAACGACCCAACATAGTAGATGCTCAATAAATGCATGTAGAATGAGACAATGAACGTAGTGAAATGGACAAGCCCCAAGGTCCTTCCCAGAGTTGAAAGTCAATGGGTCTATGGCACTCGCACCTCTGGGACTGTTCTGATAAAGACTTGGTTTTCAAACAGGCACCTTCAGAGCTGCTCCCGAGTGTCAGAGAGATCAACTGAGCATTTGTCTCCCGGGGGGTTCCTAGAGTTCAGAGCTCCGTCTTTCCGCACATCTCCAAGCTGGACACCGGAGGGCAGTATACTCACACTTATTGCTTCCATCCAGTAGAGGGCCAGAGGTAGGGGGGATGCAAACTCAACAAGCTCTGGATAAATGGCAAGACTCTGGGTGTCAAATTGGCATGTCAGGAACGTTGCCTAACTGCCCCCTGATGTGTGGAGCTGCAGACTGTAGGACAAAGGGTTCAGTAAAGACTTCATTCAAAATTTGTAACATGGAAATCAAATGTGAACAACAGGCCCCAAAACCATCTGTTCTTGCCAAAGCCAGGACGGGCTCCATGGCCAGCTGCCATAATTGTCCTGGGCTGTTCTATACACACGAGGGGAGGGAGCCACGTTTCCTTGTAACAAAAGGCCATTATGCAAAGGGCTGCCAAATGCAATCTTCCTTTTGATGCATTCTCTTTAACTAGACTAATGTAATAAAATGATAATGACAATCATTTGGCTTATGATTATCCTGAGTTAGTACCACCAAAAAAAAAAAAAACAAAAAAACAAACAAAAAAAAAAATACAACAACTCCTGGCTTCCAGGTAAGCTGATGTTACAAGCTGATTAGTTACCTCTCCAAGAAATTCATCATTGTGACTTAGTGAAAATGCATTTCAATTACAACACTGTACACATAATAAGCTGGGGAGTTTTTTTTTAAAGAGCATGATTAAATCCAAAAACTGAACACCCTGATACAATATTAAAGGTGTGCATGAAAATATATAAAGAAAAACCTATTGCAGTGAACATGTATGGGCATATGCACATGATTTCTATTAAGAAATTTATGAGCTTAATGAGTACTCAAAAAGGCATTCAATATGTGAATTTCTATTGTGATAGCAGTTTTTACTTTTGAAGTTGTGGCTACCGTGATGTACGTATTTCAGTTTAACAATACCTTCTTGTGAAATAAAAGGCTTGGTGCACTTAGTAAGTAAACATACTCCAATCCTTAAAACTAAACTGATTTCCTCATAGTTTTTCCTAAGTCACCAAACCTAGAAATATCCTAAGTGTGCGCCTTGGGTAACATCCTTTCATGGACTCCAATCTTACAAGGAAGTCCTCAGGCCACAACTGCAGGTCTGTTCACACTACTCACAGCCTACATATTCGTGCACTAGCTCACTACCTTGAACCTCTGAGAGGCTTTTGTATGGTATTTCTTCTAGCCTCAGTGTAAGCTTTTGATGAATTAAAGTGTTCATTTAGAACAAGATAAGCTTAGCAGGCTTGTCCCTGCAAGTTCCTGTTAATAAAGTTGAGAGTGTTTAAACCCTCAGGAGGTAAAAAGAAAGAGCTGGCCCATCTTGTGCTGTCGGAAGTGATCATTTTCAGTCGGCCCCCTGATAGTGCTGGTAAATGTATCCCTCTCAGCATCCTTTAAACCAAGCTAATACCGAAGGCTTTGCCTTCGCCGGCACATAAGGCAGCAGAACGCAAGAATAAAATAAACATCTTGAAACTTATCAACGTAACTCCACAGAGAACTGGAAAGAGCAAAGCTTCTACAGCACATCTTCCTCCTTGCAACAAGACGCGCACAGCACTGGTCTCATTTAGTGTTTTAATCCAGCTGCCCAAGATTCCCTTTATCTGGACAGGGTGTGGGCACCAGCAAGCAAAAATGCTTAGTGTCAGTACCAGTTGGAACTTCTTATCATTTCTATAGACTTTTTCGTTTTTAATCAAGAGAACAGGAAATAAGCTGAAAGCAATAAAACACAGAACAGAGCAGGGCCTGTGAATTCCAGGGGAAAAACGTAAGTGCTTGAGAATGTCCCTAAGCACAAAGGAGGCCTCACTTCTGTGTAAGTTGCTAAGAAAGAGTTGAAGGAGTCGACAGCTAAACACTGCTTATTGAAAATATATGAAGTCTAAGTCACCTTCTTAGCCTTTAAGGCAAGGAAATTGGGGGGTGACGGGGTAGTACACCACATATGCCTCTTTCTGTACTCTTTCCTCCCAGTGCTTCTCTCATCCCCATTCTTCTTCCTCCTCCTACCTCCACTCATTGCCTGCTCCTTCTAGACCCTGAGGAAGAGAAAGACTAAAAGTAACTACCACGAATTGGGGTTGTAAGCCTGCCCCCACAATGGCCTCAGATGTCCCAGAGCCTAAAATTAACCAACCTCAACAGAAGCCCTACTGTAAATCCTCTTCCCTGTGATAAAAGGTGGGCTACTAAGTGGCTGAAGATGCTAAATGGCTTCCCAGTACAGTTTCTAGAAGAATTTTTAAAAATCGATTTGTTGTTAGCAGCCGTCGAGTCGGCTCCCAACTAATGGCGACCCCACGCACAATGGAACAAAACGCTGTCCAGCCCTGCACCATTCCCATGATTGGTTGCAGGCTTTCCTCTGGCTATTTTCGGAGGCAGATCACCAGACCTTTCTTCCAAAAATCGATTTAGCGAGTAGCAACAGATTCTAAGAGACAAAGTTTCTCTCTCGACTCCAATCGCACATTTTGTGTACCTCTATCTGAGTTTATCACAACATCTGGAAAATAACTTTATCCATTTGTCTTCCCCACTGAACTGTGAACCCCTGTCAAAGATGAGAGAGACAGGGTAGAGACTGTCTCTCTCATCTTTGTGTCTCAGTATTTACCTCAGAGCCTTACACTGGGGAGGTATTTATTAACTACTTGTTTAATTGACTAAGTTCTGTATCAACAGTCAAAAAAATGATGGCTTCAGCCTATGCTATGCCCTACTGAAAAGAATCTGACCTGCTGCTCATGGAATGTTTTCAAACCCTTAGTAGTTAAGACACTGGCTATTCCCAATCAGAAAACAACTGATATAATCTAAAGAAGCAAGAAACACTTAAAAAGCTGTCATATTCCACAGGAACATGTCCTTTGGAAAGACTATCATTTATCTGCCTGGCAGGGACCATATCCTCCCCTTGTGGTAATTCACATAAAGTGGTCATAGCCATGACCAACTACAAAGGCAGGCAGCCTGCTTATACTTTGCTAGTATTAGGTATTAAAGAAATGGATAAGGGTCACACATGGCCCCAATTCCAAATTCATGTTGCAATACCGGGTCGAGCTGGGGTGAGACCAAAGAAAATTTCCAGCTTCTATTCTGAACAGCCTGACTTAGGTCCGATAAGATAGATTGTCAGGAAAACTATCCAGTGAACTGTAATTTTTCTTTCAAATCTTCAAAAGAAAAAAAAACTAGTAAAACAAGTTTACTATCTTGTATACGTATCAAAATACTTATGTACTTAAAAATATCATTTTAAAAGGTTATATTACAAGTAATATAAATTATATTGAGGCTTTTGAAAAGCCCATTATGTGCTGGAATACTGTTCTACTTCCCTGAACTACTAAGATATGAAAAACGGTAAGCCAGCCCTCTCGCAGTAGTCTCAAAGTAAACAATCATCATCTATATAGTAGATGGGCTCGAGTACATTCCATGGAGCAAAAGTCCTCATGGGCAGTGTCTGGAGCCTTTTTTTCAGTTTAATGTTTCAGTAATTTAGATTTTCTCTTTTGAAACTTAAAAGGCAACAAGAGCCATTTTTGACACACTTCAACAAAATTTCATTTCTGTGTGCTGAGGTACAAGATCAGCCCTAAGCTGATACAGTTAAAAGTTCCACAGTTAAAAAAAATATGACTTTCCACCATGTATGACAAATTCCTGAAGGTATCTGAAGAGAAATGGACTGACAAGTTAAACCTTGGCTATAGTAATACCAAGAAAAGGGTAAACCGTAGGAAGACAAATAGTTTTAAGCTAAAGCATGGTAATTAGGAATTGGGTATATTTTCTCTGAGACTCGGAAACCCTGGTGGCGCAGTGGTTAAGAGTTTGGCTGCTAACCAAAAGGTCGGCAGTTCAAATCCACCAGGTGCTCCTTGGAAACCCTATAGGGTTGCTATGAGTCGGAATCGACTCCATGGCAACAGGTTTGGTTTTTTTTTTTTTTGACCTGAGACTCAAAACAGAACTTAACTTAAAAGGCAGCATTCTCTGAGCCTGGAACATTCTCTAGTCCTATAGATCAGTTAATACATGAGGTTTTTCTAACATCTGTTATCTCAATTTCTAGGGTACTCACCATTCAAATAAGGGTTTTTGAGGACACATTTTCCCAAAATAACCAACAATTTAAGTGGTGCAATTTAAAAATTGTCAGAGATAATTTTTTTCAGTATTGTAGAAATCATAACACTTTTTAGCTTTGCCTTCACTGTTAAACTAATTTGTCTTCATCACCAGTATTTTCTAAGTGACTGTGCATGGGCCTCCTTATGGCTCCCCCTAGTGGCCAAGCCCACTAGGGCTCAGGGTAATCTGCAAAGTTGGGAAAGCTGTGAGGTGCTCAATGTCGTATCTCCCTGGCCCTCTAGTTCTGTTCTAAACTTTTTATCCCGATTGCAATAACTGTACCTTTGATAATTCCTTGTGATTTATATCTCAGTCAGTTCCAGCAATTCTGCCCCTGTCTGACAAACTATCATGCCTGAGTCCCTATCTTGCTTCCTGGCTAGGACTCTGGTTCTTCTGGAATGTCTTGCTTACGTTCTTTAGGGTCCTGCGCCTGGGCCTTGGATTAGGAGTCCAAGTCCTTAACTATAGTCAGATGGCTTCAGCCACAATCAGATATCCTGATTGGGTACATGTCTATCTCTCCACTTAGAGGCTGTACTTAAGGGCAAACACTTTATTATATTCATCTTTATTCCACAGAACATAACACTATTCCCAGTAAATAGAAAGCTTAAAAGGGATTGAGTGAACACGCGTCTGCCATATTTACCACCTGCTGCCATGCTTACTTAAACCTGGAGCCTATCAAGCTAAACTTCTATTACCTGCCTCTGGAATTTTCTCTGATCACCTGCCCCACTTCCTTGAGTCCGCTTAAAGGGTAGGGGACAAATGTCATATTTGTTTTTGTATCTGAAATGCATAAATGACTGTAAAATGTAATTTTGCCTATTCCTCTTAAGCCTTCTCTCAATCTTTCTCCCTGCCAAAAACTATTAAGAAAAAAATGCCTCTGAAAAAAAATTACATTAAATTTCCTGAAGTCTCAAGTTGACAAATCTTTTTTCAATAGAGTAAGTCTGTCAAAACGTTAAGAAATCCGTTTATATAATGCTTCTTTAGCACAAGGGAAGAAAGGTCAACTTTAAATTCAACTGGAGCTCGGTAACACATTAAGATTTTATACTTCATTTTAAGTTTATGGAGCAAAAATAATAGAGCAAACCACCTTTCCTTCCCTGAAAGATCAGATTGTAAATAATTAAAAGAGGTCCTGGTCAGGCAGATGGTGAGAGGATGGTGTTAATGGGAGAGGAGAGTCTGGTCCACGCATCTTCCATCTTCGGGCCAGCTGGCTTAGGTAGGCCCATGTGGTAGGTGACCACATGATGAACAGGATCCCTAAGCCTGACACTGTGGCCCCCTCTTGTATGCTTTGGAACTCAGAATTTCCACCTTAAAAATGCATTATTTTGAACACTACTCTTTGCCTGCTAATCTCTTTTAGAAGGTAAATAGTTCTTGGAAGGAAAGCCATTAAGTCCTCTCACGTTTGACAGGAATGAGTTTATCTGGAGCTTTCCTCACTGGGACAGAGCTGAGGTGGCAGGTAGAAGACAAAGGTGCATAAAAGGACAGTGGATATTTTTGTTTTGCCTCGGGCCAACGCCTGTAAAACTAATAAAGACACAAGCAGAACCAGATACACAATTTTGGGGGCCTTGTGTAAAATGAAAATGTGAGCCTCTTGTTAAAAAATTATTAAGAATCTCAACATGCCAACAATAGAACATTCAGTCAAGCATGGGGTCCTTCTGAGCACAAGGCCTTGTGCAACTCCATGAAAATCTTAACTCACGAAGCCGGCCCTGGGCACAAGGCTTGAACTTGAGTACATCAGGACAAACCCATCTTAATTATAGAAAAATTAAGTCAGACTACATAGTCTACTGACTGTAAGCTCCACAAAGGCAGGATTTGTATCATATTCATTGTCTTAGTTATCGAGTGCTGCAGTTAACAGAAATACAAGAAGTGGAAGGCTTTAACAAACAGAAATTTATTTTTTCACAGTATAGGAGACTAGAAGTCCGAATACAGGGTGCCTGTTCTAGGGGAAAGCTTTCTCTCTCTGTCAACTCTGGAGGTAAGTCCTTGCCTCCTTTTTCCTTTCATTCCTGGGGGATCTTCATATGGCTTGGCATTTCTCTTCCGCCATCTCTGCTTCTCTCCCTTGCTTGTTAATCTCTATTATATCTCAAAAGAGATTGACTTAAGATATACCCTACACTAATCCTGTCTCATTCATGTAACAAACACAACCCATTCCCAAATGGGATTAAAACCACAGGCATAGATTTACAACCCATATTTCAGGGGAAACAATTCAATCCATAACATTCTACCCTATGGCCCCCCCCAAAATTCATGTTCCTGCCATGTGTAAAACAATTTTACCCCACCACATCATCCCAAAAGGCTTAAATCAACTCCAAGTATAAAATCTCATCTTCTGAAGCATCTAAATGAAATGTAGGTGAGGCTTTAGGCATATTCTCTCCTGGGGCAAAAGTCCTCTTCATCTGTGAACCTGTGAAATCTAGACTACAAGTTAGCTGTTTCCAAAGTACAATGGTGAAACAGGCACAAAGTATACATTTCCACTACAAATGGGAGAAACTGGAGGGAAAGAAGGAATAATAGGCACCAAGCAAGTTCAAAACCCAGCAGAACAATTTACGTTAGCTCTCAAGGCTTGAAAATAATCCTCCGTTCTTTGGGACAATCTGGACAATGCCCCCCACCCTACAGACTCTGGGTATTGGCTATGCCCTCTGGATTCTGGGTGAAGGCCCCTCAGCCCAGGGCTTCAGCTTCACCCTCCAGGCCCATGGGGATAGCAACTCGACTCGCTCAGCTTTTGGCTGCCCCATTTTCGTAGTTCATCTGAGTGGCGACCCGACTCCCTCAGCCATGACGGGCCCCGTTATTCTGCCCCTTGGGCATGGCAGCCTCTCCCCCTCAGCTATGGGTGGCAGCCCCATCCCCCGGCACACCTTAACGGCAGCTCCACACTCCGGAACCATGTGGGCAAAGATCCGACTCTTTGAAACCTAGGAGGCTGTGTGACCCAACCGTTTGAGATTCAGTAGACCGTGGTCCCACCCTTTGAAACTGAGAAGGCCCTGCTTCTCATGGTCCTTCCAAAAGTTTTAAGCAACTCCAAGATGCTCCAAGGATGATCCTTTTCTTGTCTTGGAGGACAACAGATGTAGCTCCTTTGGCCTGGTTCCTGCCTGTAGAATTACAAGAGGCAGACAGCATTCTTTCCTTTCGTTCTTTCTCTGTCCCCTTCAGTCTAAGCTGATGTGTTTTCTGCTGTGGTAGTTGGTTAGATCCATCAGTCACAGGCTTAATCTCTTTAACAAAAGATTGTGTAGCTATGTCCTTGGTGAACATTCTAGGACACATGTCCTTAGTTTGTACAACGGAGTTTTCCAAATCTTTAAGTCTGTTCATTTTGCACAGTTCATTTTTAAGTCCACTTCTTTCCTCTCGCATTTTACTATAAGTGGCAAGGAGAACCACATGGCCCCTTTAAGATCTTGCTTAGAAATCTCATCAGCCAGATATCCAAGTTCATCACTTACAAGTTCTACCTTCCATCAAACATTTGAACATAATTCAGACAAGTTCTTTACCACTGCATAAAAAGCATCACCCTTCCTCCGTTGTCCCATCACATACGTATCATTTCCTTTTAAAGTCTCACCAGAAGCACATTTAACTTCCAGATTCTAGCAACATTCTGCTGTTGGCACAATAAGCATTCTCTAAAATGACAGACTTTCTCTATAGCTCTCTTCACTTCCTTCTGAGTGCTCGTCAGAATTGCCTTTGATGTCCATAATTATACCTATAGTCTCTTCAAGGCAATCTAGGCTTTTACTAGCAGGCACCTTAAAACTCTTCCAGTCTCTACTCATTACTCAATTCCTAAACCACTTCTACATTTTAGGTATCTGTTAGAGCAGCACCCCACTCTTCTGGTACCAAATTCTGTCTTAGTTATCTAGTGCTGTTATAACAGAAATGCCACAAGTGGATGGTTTTAACAAACAGAAATTTATTTCTCACAGTTTGGGAGGCTAGAAGTCCGAATTCAGGGTGTCAGCTCTAGGGAAGTCTTTCTGTGTTGGCTATGGAGGAAGGTCCTTGTCACTTTTTGTTTTTGCTACTGGGAGATCTTCATGTGGCTTGGCATCTCACTTTCCCCATCTCTGCTTCTCTAGCTTGCTTGTTTAATCTCTTTTATATCTCAAAAGAGACTGACTCAAGATAACCATACACTAATCCTGCCTCATTCTCGTAACAAACACAACCCATTCCCGAATGGGATTATAACCACAGGCATAGAGGCTAGGGTTTACAACACATATTTTGCGGGGACATAACTCAATCCATAACATTCATCTCTGTATCTCTAGTACTTACCACAGTCTTCTTGCCACATGGCTTTTGTATCTGCTATTCATTCCCTATGCCTGAAATCCTGTTTTGGATTTCACATGCCAAATCCTTACTGAACCTTAAAGATTCAGTTTAGGCATTCTCTCTATGGAAGCTCTCCCTGACGTCCTTTTCCCTCACCACAGACAAGGCCAGCATAGCCTTCTATGATAAGATTCTGACTCCTATCCAGTTTGTTTGAGAATATTTCTTAAAGAGAGGCTTTAGATAGCTGCAACTGGAGCCTGAAAGGATAAAAGTCTAAGACTAGGAAGGAAAGGCTGAGACTTCTACTAGCCCTCTGTCTAGAAGGATAAGCTCTACTGCTTTCAAGGTGCCCTCGTGAGTCAGTGTGTCAACACAAGGGATCATGAATGTCTATGGAGAGAAGCCCTGCTCTCTGATTGGTTGGTGGGAGCCATATAGGATGACAGTACCCTTCTGTACAGACATGGCCAATTAACCGTGCACCTTCATCAATCTGTGGTACCTTCATTCCCATCACAATATATACACAGATAGTCAAATGCAGCACTTGGAACATATAAAAAAAATATGTTGTCGTTTCACTGGAAAGCTATCTTACCTTAACCTGACCTCCTCTACCAGATATCTGAGCATTCCCCAGAGCCAAAGAGCTTTACTGAATGTACCACAGAAATGTTCATTTCCTAACCAGAGAGAACAGGCAAGATTTTATAAATTCCAGACCAGCTCAGATATTAGAGATTATAAACCGAGGCATTCAGATTTCCGTGGACTTGAACAACAAATTCCAAACCCCACTCTAAATCTGATTTCATCCACTGCATTGTAGATCCAAAAAAGCAAAAGTGGAAAATTTCCTAAGTACATTTTGTAAAAACAGTCTAGAGAGAGCATTAGAGCTGTGTACAGTAGTAAGGTCCAGTTTATGAACAAATCAGGGCAAGCAGTATGCTCGGAATTTAACTAAATTAAAAATCAGCATCGAAGAAGACCACCAATGTCTGAGAGGAGGCCTCCCAAATCAAATTGTCATCTACCTCTTTTCCTAGGGGAAGTATTAAATGGCTACTTAATGGGAGAGAGAAGCTTTTGGTTTTAGCACATCTATAAGTCCATTTCCAATATTCTAAGCTGTGATGATGCCATCACTGCTTTCATCTGAAGTCTATTCAAGTATAACATCCAGCAACTAACTGAATAAATAAGAATCACCCAGTATATTAACTAGGAGATCTTAAAACCAAGCAGTCAATGTTAGTAGGAAAGGCAGAATTGATCAATAAATTATGAAACTTTCTTGTAATGAACACGTCACAGGAAAAAATTGTGTCAAGAGATCTCACAAAGGGGGTTTCTTTTTATTCAAAGAGAAATGTCTACGACAAAGTGCTTTTCATCTGAGGCAGCCATAGAAATTAGATAGATAGGTGGGCTCAATCTTTAACTAGCCCAAGCAGAGATGCTCTTTGAAATACAGTTTCAACTTTTTGTCAGGTTCAATTGAGAATACTCTAAGTTTCAGAGATGCTGCTCGTCTCCTTTCCTACTTTGGAAAACGGATGTTTTCAGATCTAAGTTTTTATCAGGATATGCTTGCTAACATATGTTTATACATGCATCTTTCTGGCTACAAATCCAATAATTCCATATAAAGTCTAATGTGATTTTATAAAATCATGCAAAAAAGGAAAACAAAAATTCCCCTCTAGGGAAAGAAGTAGCAAATGTGGTTTGAAACAAGTCTGCAAAATTGGCATTACCTTAGGAAATACCAATCTTTAGTAACTCCAACTAAATCTAAGTCATCTCTTGAAGCTTTCGTTTCAAGGGATTTTAATTGAAAGATCAAGAACACTAAAATACAACACACAACATGTATTAGCAGATCTTGGTTAAACAAAGAACACTTAGAGATACACTTTGTCAAGGCTGTAAAGATTCTTTATACCTCAGGCACTCGGATGAACTTCACTAATAGGTCTCTTAAGCTTTTGTTTTTTATGTGTTGTCTCCATGAAGTCTGCATTCTAAGTTTAATTGCACATGAATGAATTAACCATCTAGGGGGTGTGTGTGTGTGTGTGTGTGTGTGTGTGTGTATGCACGTGTGTGTGTGCGTTTACAGATAGAGAAAGCAACTGAGACATAGAAAATATTATTTTAAAAAAATCCTTTGCTGATGTTTCCATTTCATTTAATTATAAACTCTAACACTCTGAATCATAAATCCCTAGCCTTATAACTCTTCCCCAACGTGAGAGTCAAAAAAAGGAGAATTTTCAGACAAATAATTAACTTGCTGAAGGTCTGGGCACAAGCAGCATTTCCCAGGATCATGTATTCTACATTTTAAATATGGTACACAAAATGAGCACATTTCTAAGTACAAAAGGCCTCTATCATTGAGAAAAAAATTCAAGGAATTCTGATTTGTCTTACACAGATGCACTCACACACACGTATGCACTCTCATCGGTTCATGAAAAGTTAATAGCATTTTAGAAGGAGGCATTCCATTTAAAACAACATAGTGTATTAAGAGCCAACTCTGTGATTCAGACCAGCCTGCAAACAGTCTTGTATGAAATACATGCATGTGTGTTTCCCAAGACTGTGCTTAAAATTTTTTCAACATGTGGGTAAACTAATAATGATGACGATCCCTATATACAGATTTGTAGAACTTCTCCAAAGCCCATGCACATATATACTCTTATACATCATTTCTCCTCTTCTTGATTCCACAGGAAATCTAAATGACAAGGACACTGGACTGAGATCATTCCATGTCTTGATTTCTTGTCTATAAAATGGTGTTATTAAACCTGCCCTGCACTCCCTACTCACAGGGCTATTGTGTGACATGGATAACACCTTTTAAACTTTTCTGAAAATTTCCCCCAAAATACAGAAGAATAACACTTTATAAGCGTAAACAATCTATGCATAATATACTTGTGATTGATCAATCATTCAGAAATCTTTCCAGGCTCCCACCTAATAAGAATTCCTGCCCAGTGAATAGGGAACATGTCCAGCTCCACTGGGAAACATCTGTCTTGATCAGCAGAGGGAGAGAATGAGCAGAAGACTTGGAGATGTGTTAAAAAATGCAAGGACACAACATAAGAAATCCAAAAAGTAAAATATGACTCCAGCAGGACCAAGCCAAAACAAAATACTGGACTAAGTTAATTACCAAAGTCCATATAATTTGTTTTAATTCTGTAACCAAGAATTTAGACCAACTGACAATTCCAGGTTCCCTACTCTGGTCCAAAACTGTCCCATTCTAAGCTTTGAGGTCACGTGAGAAGGCAGTCTGGTTCACAGCTATCTCAAAGCATACCGACTCCTCAGAGCCTGTAATAGCCCCTGCTCCCTCCATTCTTCACTTTGACTGGTTGGATTGGCCTTACGCTACCTGAAAGGAATGGCAAACTCTTCTCCTAAGACATAGTAAAATGGGAAAAATTCTTGCTGCTTCCATCTGTCTCAAATGAGAAAAAGATCTGAGGAAGTCTGGAGTATCCTGGGCTCACACTTAGATCTGGAGATAACCTTTATAGGAAAGTACCAAGAATCCACCTAAATATGGCACCACACCTATACTTCCTTCAGGTTAATTTTCACCAGAACTATTATTTACCCAATATTGCTGTTCAAAGACAAATTGTTCTCTAAGTTCAGGTATGCTTTTCATATCTATAGGACTCGATTTCTTGAAATAAAGTAGTATTTGTAGTGCACAAACCACTAATGGTTGCTAAGTATATTTTGTTTATTTAACAAAATAAAATTAGCCAGCATCCTGAATTTTTAAAAAATTATTACTCTTTACATGGCTTTGGAAACTATCAAAACTTACCTATTTGATGTCTGGATTAAATCCACAAAGATGATTCTCTTTCCTTTAAACAGATAAATCAATGCCAGGGCTGCAATGGAAAGAGCTCCACTGTCTCTGGAGTTTTCATAACTATTTCCTTAAAATATAGCTTTAAAACTTGCTCTGTTTTGGAAACTACCCTCTTTTGAAAGGACAGGAGAAGAATCTTTCACATTTTATAACCCCCTTTGGAGACAACAAAGCAACAGCCAAGTCCTGAGTTGATGAACGAGCCAGTGAATGAACCTGGCTACAAATCAGAATGGTCTGGGGAGCTTGTTAAATAAAGAGGGGCAAAAAACATCCCAGGCTCCATCCCAGACGTGCTGAATCACAACCTCCGATGGCAGAGCCAAGGCATCTGTATTTTCAAGTAGTTCCAAAACATCTGTATCAGCTCATTCCATGCTCAGGTATCAACTATGCTCTCTTCTGAGAATTCCCAAATCTCTCTCCAGTCCTGGCCTTTTTCCTGAGCTCCAGACAAGCCCACTGCATGCTTCAGGGCTCCTCAAATGTACCAAGGCCAAGAGTGAACTCATCCCTTTTCTTCCCCAACCTGCAACTTCTTTAAGTCTGATTTCGATTGATTTGTTTAGTTTAGTTTTGTTTTTATGACATGATAGTTCAAAAACATATTTGTGTCACAATCCCTTGCGCATTTCTATGAATTAGAATTCTAACACAGCCCCGACTTTATGACTGAATCTGCCTTAACAAAAAGACAATTTAAAAAATCTCTTATAAATCCTTGTCACCCTGCAATTGGCATTTTTTTTCATGCTACATACATCTTTTTAAAATAAGGGACCCTAGGAAACACCCTTCTCTATTTACAAACATCTAATATGTGTACTAGACTACCTGTATGCAGAGACTACTATTTCCATTACATACTATATGGTATCCACTTAAAATAGATCCTCATGAAAATATTAGTGGTTTCAGGAGAGGTAATTTCCATCATCTGTTTTACAGAGAGACTACTTATGCACCAGACTACACAGAAGCAGGAACATCTGGGTCAAAATTGGCCCTGCAGTTGTGCTGAGTATATGAGAACAATTTATGCTGTAGTCTTTGTTTGAATAATCTAATCTATTATTTAAATCTTGCAAATCAAAGGGAAATATAAACCAAAAAACCAAAGCCCCTGCCATCCAGTCAATTCTGACTCACAGAGATCCTAAAGGACAGAGTAGAACTGCCCCACAAGGTTTCCAAGGCTATAAATGTTTATGGAGAAGACTGCCACATCTTTCTCCCACGAAGTGGCTGGTGGGTTCAAACTGCCAAACTTCAGGTTAGCAGCCAAGCGCTTTAATCCCTGCACCACCAGGGCTCCAAAGGGAAATACAATGTCATCCATCTCATTTCTTATTTGGGTTATTTACATCTTCTCCTTCTTTTCTTTTGTCAGTTTGGCCAATGGTTTGTCGATGTTATGGATCTTTTCAAAGAAACAACTTCTTGTCTTGTTGATTCTTTTGATTTTCTGTTTTCTAATTAATTTATTTTTGCTCTGATCTTTATTATTTCCTTTCTTCTGGCAGCTGTGGGCTTCTTCTTCTTCTTCTTCTTTTTTTTCTCTTTTACTATTTGTTCGAGTTGTAGGGTTAAGGTACTGATTTGGGCCCTTTTTTTGATGTGTACGTTTATTGCTACAGATTGACCTCTGAGTACTGCTTTTGCTGTGTCCCAAAGGTTTTGGTATGTTGTATTTTCATTCTCACTTGACTCTAGGAATTTTTTAAATTTTATTTTTGATTTCTTATATCACCCAGTGGTTTTTAAGCAAGGTATTATTCTGTTTCCATGTGTTTGATTTTTTCCCTTGTTTTTCCTGTTATTTGTTTCTAATTTTATAGCACTGTGATCTGAGAAAATGGTTTGTATTATTCTGACATTTTTAATTTATTGAGTCTTGCTTTGCAGCCTAAAATATGGTCTATTCTGGAGAATGACCCATATGTGTTGCAGAAGAATGTGTACTGTGCTGCTATTGGCTGGAGTGTCCTGTATATGTCTAAGAGGCCAAGTTGTTTGATTGTGATATTTAGATCTTCTGCATCTTTCCTGAGTTTCTTTCTAGTTGTTCTGCCCTTCATCGAAAGTAGTTTTTAAAAATCTCCTACTATTATTGTGGAATTGTCTATTTCTCTTTCGAATACTGTTAGAGTTTGTTTTATATATTTTGGAGTTCTGTCGTTGGGTGTGTAAATATTTATTATGGTTATGTCTTCTTGGTGTATTGACCCTTTAATCATTATACAGTGCCCTTCTTTTTGTCTCTTCTGTTGGATTTTGCCTTAAAGTCTATTTTATCAGTGATTGATGTTGCCACTCTTACTCTTTTTTGGTTACTATTTGCTTGATATATTTTTTCCATCCTTTGATTTGTAGCTTATTTTTATCTTTGCGTCTAACATGTGACTCTTGTAGGCAACATATTGATGGGTCTGTTACTATCTGTCTCTTGACTGGCACACTTAAACCATTTACGTTCAGTGTGATTATTGATAAGTATGAATTTATTGCTGTCATTTTGTTCTGCTTTTTTGTGGTGTTGATGGGTTTTTTTGTTGTTGTTCTGCTTACTTTTCTGTAATGAGTTCTTTTTATTTATGAATTCTCTTTTCATTTCCTTTGTTGTTGTTGATTTTGTGTTTACTGAGTCTTTATGGTGTTCTTTTATTTTGGTGAATAGGTTTATTGATTTTCTTTGAGTTACCCTGAAATTTACCTTTATCTTCCTAAGTTTAAAACAGTCTGTTATATCTTGATATTGCCTTGACTTCCTCTCCATATGGAAGTTCTGTAGCTACACCATGTATTCCCCCTTTTTATTTTGAAGTTGTCATCATTTAAAGATTGACTTCTCTGGTTCCCTGTTTTCAGTCTTGTTGCTTTATTTTATTTTTGAGAATTCTTTGTCTTGGTATCTGGGTGATGTTGTCACGTGTCTTAATCTCAGGTTGTTGTCTGATGTTGGTTCTCTGTTCCAAAGATTTCCCTTAATATTCCTTATAAGGTTGGTCTGGTTTTTAAAAATTCCCTTAATTTCTGTTTATCTGGAAATGTCTTAGTGTTGCCATCAAATTTATAGACAATTTTACTAGATATATAATTCTTGTTTTTTCTTTCATGGTTTTGTATATGTCATCTCATTGCCTACTTGCCAACATGGTTTCTGCTGAGAAATCAGAGATTAGTCTTATTGGTTCCCCTCTGTAGGTGACTGTTTTTCTCGAGCTGCTCTCAGGATTCTTTCTTTGTCTTTGGTTTTGGAAAGTTTGATTATAGCATGTCTCGGTGATTTTCTTTTGGGATCTATCCTGTATTGGGTTCATTTAGCTTCTTGGATGGATATCTTCTCATCTTTCATGATATTAGGGAAGTTTTCTGCCAGCAAACCTTCAAAATTTTTCCATGTGCTTTTTTTTTTTTTTGTATTCTCCTGTTCTGGAATTCCTATCACATGTAAATTTTTCCTCTTCAGAGTATTCCACATAACTCTCAGGCTTTCTTCATTTTTCTTCATTCTTTTTTCTGAATGTTCCTCAAACAAATTAGTGTCAAGGGATTTGTCCTCTATTTCACTGATTCTGTCTTCCATTGATTGAATCCTACTCCAATATCCCTCCACAGAGTTATCTGTTTCTGAAATGTCATTGTTAATCTTCTGGATTTCTAGTTGCTGTTTTCGTATGGTTTCTAATTGTTTATTTATTTTTTCATTTTGTTCTTTTATTGTTTTCCTGAATTCTTCTAGAATTTTGTCTGTGTTTTCCTTAGTATTTTCTGTGTTTTCTTTGATCTCCTTGATTTCTTGGAGGGTCCTATACATAAGACTTTTGAATTTCTTATCAGGTAGTTCCATTACCATTTCTTCCTTGGGAAGGTTTTCTCACCCTTTATTTGGGTCACTTGCTTGAGCCATCTAGTCCTGCTTCTTTACGTGACTTGATATTGTCTGTTGCCTCTAAGGCATTAAGGTGTTAGTATGCTTGTATATTGATTGTATGTTTGTTTGCTTTGTCCTGTTTTTTTCTTTTGTTTTCATATATCCGAGCAGGTGGGGCGGGCTTACTACACTAGCCACTAGTCTAGCAGCACTGAAGTGCTGACCACCTGTTTCCGGGTGGGTGGGGCAGCAGCTGGGAGTGTGAGTGCAGGAATGTATTCACTGGTCATGCGGGGGAGCTGAGGGTAGGCTAGGCAGGCATTGACTGCCTTCTGTCATTGATCCAGTGGCATAAGAGCGGGCAGTGGTCATCACCAAGTGGATGTGGTGGCAGGTGTTGAACCTCCAATATTTTGGTTAGTAGCCAAGTGTGTTAACTGTTTCTTCCATCCAGACACTCCCCCCCATCTCACACTAACTAGGGAGAAAATAAAGGCAGGTGGGGTGTCTTGGAACGCCCTCTCCAAGAGTACCTCAGGAAAGGAATTAAACCAGTGAGAAAGCAGAGGTAGTCTAGGGCTTGGGGACACAGGAGTATAAGGTCAAGTTCTGGGCCAAATTTAGAGCTAGATGCAAGACAGTTTATCTCTCAGTGTGGTCACCGGTGAACTCTGCCTCCTCTGCCTCACCATACACAATTCCCTATACTCAATTACAACATAAGAACAATGGTACAGTTGGAAAAAGACCAGGCTTTAGAATCAGCCAGACCTAGGTTGGCATCCCAGGTTTGCTAATTAATATGTATGATTCTGAGCAAGTTCCTTAACCTCTATGAGCCTCAGTTTATTCCTTTATAAAGGCATACTGATAGTATTTATAATATTTACCTCCTAAGGATGTTGAAAGGAGTTAAAGAGAAATCACATATAAAATGCATGGCACATAGTAGGCCCTGTACAAATGTTCGTTGTTATTATCGTTAATATTATTATTATTACTAAGTGCCTTGAGGAATCATTTTATATTTCTATTTTAAAACTCTATTTCTTAAAAGTATTAGGTTGAACCATATGAAATTGTCATTTTTGAAGACAAATATAAAACAGCCAAATATCTGGAATTTTACATGGTGCAACCTAACATTTAAGAAGTTGCTATGACTTGGAATTGACTTAACGGCAATGGGGATTATGATACATAATACACCAGGGACCCTGGTGGCACAGTAGTTAAGAGCTATGGCTGCTAACCAAAAAAAGTTTGGCAGTTCAAATCCACCAGCCACTCCTTGGGAACCCTATGGGGCAGCTCCACTTTGTCCCATAGGGTCACTATGAGTTGGAATCGACTTGACTACAATGGGTTTGGTTTTATTATGATACATGCTACAATATGGATGGACTTGAAGACATTATCCTGAGTGAAATAAGTCCATCACAAAAGGAGAAATATTGTATGACCTCACTTATATAAAAAGACAAGAAGAGGCAAATGTATAGAGACCAAAGTTTATTAGTGGTTACCATGAATGGGAGGGAGGGGAAAAGGGGGTTATTGCTTACAGAGTACTGAGTTTCGATTTACAGTGATGGAAAAATAGCACTGATTAAGGGTAGGGTTGCATAGCCCATTAACGAAATTGCTGTCAATAAGTTGTACACCTATAAAAAGATGAACTGGCAAATGTTGTTATATAGATATATTGACAACAATGACCAAAAAAAGAGTAGCTGCTGAGGCAGCTTATAGACAACTAAACACCTCATGGGATTTGGTTTCTTGGCTTGGAGATTTAGGGTCATGGTTTCATGGGACATCCCAGTTAATTGACCTAATAATGTGTTTAGTGCTTCTGTTCTACCTCTTTGCATGGTGCCAGGTGTCTCAAAAGCATGCAAAAACCATCCAAGGTAGAACAATTGGTCTCTATTCGCCTGAGGCAACAGATGAAGAAGGGGAGTAGGGAAGACAAGGAAGAAATGGAATGTGTGGTTAATTGCCTCCATGAACAACTGCCTCCTTTGCCATGAGACCAGAAGAACTGGATGGTGCCCCGCTGCCATTTCTCAATATTTTGATCAAAGATTCTAAAGAAGAATCCTGATCAAAAGGGGAGAAATTCAACACAGAATTTCAAATTCTCATGGACTCCAGACTTTCTGGAACTGTGGAGGCTAGATGAACCCTGAAACTATTACCCTGAGGGTATCTTTAAACCTTAACCTTAAACCTAAAATATCCCTTGAAGTCCATTTAAAATCAAACAATAGTTTAGCTTAATTAGTAAAGAACGTCTGCCTTGAGCATGCTGATCTTTTAAGATATATTTATATGGAATCAACTGGACAACAGCAATTTGAAAGATTAGATAGGAAACTTAGAGGGCAGTGTTATGTTAATGGGGGAGAAACAACATAGAAAAAGAGAGTGAGAATGATTGCACAACTTGAATGTAATCAATGTCACTGAATTGTACATGTAGAAATTGCTGAATTGGTGTATGTTCTGCTGTGTTCTCAACAACAACAACAAATAAAATAAATTGTAAAAAAAAAAAAGAAGGAAGTATGTTCTGGAAAAAGGGTATATTATGTTTAATATCTGGTTAGATGTGACAAAGCAAACCACTTGACTCTTTGGAATTAAGGAAAGTAAACAACATTGTATAGTTGAAGGATGAATATTTGGCACTTGGTATGATTTAATAAAATATACATGGTGCTCTCTGCTACAAGGGAATAGCGTAGAAAGTGGGAATTTGTCTACTGTGTTGTTTTTATTTTTATTGTTGTCATTATTATTTTTTTAAATAAGCATGTGATTCCCATCTCTGCTTTTGCAACAAAGCAGAGACAGAAGAGAGTCACAGGGACTATTGTCAGAATTAACCGGGAGTGATAAGATCATAAGAAAATATTTTATCTCCAAGTTAGAACTTTTTGGACATGCTCTCTCTTTAGAGAAAATAAAAAGATAAAGGTAAACTAATGAAATAATGACCAAAGAAGAATGCTTCGTTTGATGTACAACTCTTAAGTCAGTCTTCCAGGCAATTTAGAAAGTTGTGTGCTACTCAAGCCTGAAGGAAGGCCTGGTCTCGATTCAGCATCCTAATCAGTGCTCTTGCATATACATCAATAAATCGTGCATATTTTTAAAATAAGGTAATAAGTGCTCCATTGATATTTTGGTAACTAATTTTCATGGAATTCTGAGATAAATGAGTGAAGAAAAGCAGTCTGCTGTATGTTCTCAGTTCATCAAGACCGGGGAAACCAAGTGTTTGAATCTGGCACGTATGTCTAAATCACAGGCATGGGACAAAGGAAGAAATGAGCCTCTCTAGAGGGTGAGCTTGCCAAATGGGACAAATGTTGTTAAGTGCTCTTGCAATGAAACAGGCTGGCAAAGAGAAAATCACAGCAAATAAGTATCCCTGGGTGGTCCAAATGATAAATGCACTTGGCTGCTAACCAAAAAAGTTGGAGATACAAATCTACCCAGAGGCACCTCGCAAGAAAGGCCTGCTGTTCTACTTCCAAAAAATTAGCCACTGAAAACCCTATGGAGCACAGATCTACTGTGACACACATGGGGTCACCATCAGTCAGAATCAACTCCACGGCATCTGGTTCTTATGCCGTTGTTGTTGTTGTGTGCCTTCGAGTAGATTCCAATTGATAGCAACCCTGTAAGGACAAAGCAGAACTCCCCCATAGGGTTTCCAAGGCTGTAATTTTTATGGGAGCAGATCGCCAGGTCTTTCTCCCACGGAGACGCTGGTGAGTTCAAACCACCAACCTTTTGGTTAGCAGCCAAGCACTTAACCATTGTGCAACCAGGGCTCCTTCTGGTTTTTATAGACACCAAAATAACCATCACTACCATGTATTGGGTACTTACTATGTGGCCAGGTACTGTGCTCAAAAAGGTGTACAAATCTGCCAAAATAACATCAAGCGGTAAAATTAATTTCTCTTCATTCTCTACTGCTATGATTCTCACAGTATGGTCTCTGGACCTGAAGCATCAACATCACCTGGGAACCTGTTAGAAGTGCAAATTCCTAGGCCCCACCCCAGATCTAGTGAATCAATAACTCAGTGGTGGGGCTCAGCAATGGGTGTGTTGACAAGCCCTCCACGGGATTCTGAGCAGGACCAAGTTGGAGAACCACTGCTCTAATGAATTGTCATCTCCAGCCATCCTGCTGGCCCAAAGCAACATCAAGCAAACAGAAAGCAACTCTGCTAACAATACTGGTCATGTGCTGAAGCCCAAAGCACTACAGTGCCATTGCCAAGACTTGGGTATATTATCATGAAGCAATCATGAAAGGACTCTGAGAATAGGGAGGAGACCATGTCCGCAAAAAAACAAACGTTAAACCTGGCCCGCAGACATTAAAGCTGGGCCCACAGGGTTGTTCCATACAAAGAAAGGCAGAGAGCTTAATGAAAACCATGCTCTCAAGGCAAGGAGGAATTGAACACACTCTCCCTTTACTTCTTAGTCTCAAATGACAGTTTGATTTTTCAAAGGCATCCATATGTGTTGATGAAAAAAAACGGAGTGGAAGGACCAACCCTCAAATACAAATCAAAGCTTAGACTGCCATGTAAATAGAAAAATTACTCAACAGACTTCG
Organism: Trichechus manatus latirostris; assembly: GCF_000243295.1. Taxonomy (NCBI): domain Eukaryota; kingdom Metazoa; phylum Chordata; class Mammalia; order Sirenia; family Trichechidae; genus Trichechus; species Trichechus manatus. Next base: position 13,622,473 of record NW_004444002.1, read on the forward strand.
GGATATAAAGAAGTTGAATTCAAGAACACTGAGGCCAGTGGGGAAATACACCTGGTCCTGATAGGCTATAATATCAGGAAGTAGGAAAATCCAGAATCATTTACGTTGGGAAGCAGTAGAGTGTAAGGGAAAGTGACTGGGGCTTCAGAGCCAGACAAATCTGCATTTCAATTCTAGTTCCACCACTAGTAGCTATGAGATGATACACAAGACTCCACCCCTTCACAGGATTGGTGTGAGAATTAAATAAGATAATGTATTGAAAATGTCCAGTGAGTCATAAGTACCATTGTGAAACAAGAAAACAACCAAAAACCTGTTCTAACTTTGAAAACGTATAATACCACCACCTATAGTTTCCACAGTATTGCTACACACCCAACCACACTCAAAAATGCATAACGCACAAAATGAAACTTCATACACAATAAGAAAGATAGCTCTTAGCTTCAAGTATTCCCCAATACAAACACAGGGCAAGTATATAGACAGAGGGTGTTATGGATTGAACTGTGTCCCCCCAAAATAACGCGTTGTAAATCCTCACCCTTATACCTGTGGGTGTATTCCCATTTGGGAACAGAGATTTCATTTTTGTGTTAATAAGACCATGGCAGTGTAGGATCTGTCTTAAGCCCATCACTTTTTGAGATATAAAAGAGAAGATCAGGCACAGAAGAAAGCAAGCACAGATGGAGGGAGATAGATGCCTCGCCACACGAAGTTCACCAAGGAACCAAGGAACAGAAGCTGAAGAGATGAGGACCATCCCCCAGGGCCAAAAGAGAAAGACTTCCCCTAAAGCCAGTGCCTTGAATTCAGACTTCTAGTCTCCCAAACCATGAGAAAATAAACATCTGTTCCTTAAAGTCACCCACTTGTGGTATTTCTAGGTATAGCAGCACTAGGAAATTAAGACAGGTGGGGTGTCCCAAATGCATTAGAAAGGTTATTTTTTAACCTTGTCCTTTAAGTTAAGCTCTTTCCTACTCACATCCTCGTTACCTTAATTTAAACAAGGTAAATTTGTGGAGAAAAGACAGAAGATGGAGAACAACTATACTAAGAATAAGCACAGGAAGAGAACCAAAATGAGGGCCAAGTAGAGACACATCCACTACAACAGGGCGTGCAAGAGAAGTGAGAGGAGAGAGATGGTGCTGAGAAGGAACAACAAGTGCACAAACAAATGATTTGGGAAAGTAAATACTGGACCAGCCCACAGCTGAACTTATACAATTTCATATATCTCCATCAACAAATTTTCTAGAAAGTTCATTTACAATGAAGTTAGTTATGGTGGTGCTCCTTTTTAGTCATTTTGTTAAACTCTGCAACTTGTGAAGCCAAGTGCCTAGTTCACCTGGCTATCTAGATGTTTATTTAGAGGGGAGGGAAGGAAGTATCAAGGTGATCAATTTACTAGGTAGAAAGTGCCAACCAGGAAGGAGAAAAGAAGGGAGAATAGTGAGAAGGAGCTAGAGACAACCACCACCCCCTCTCCGCCCTAGGCCAGTTCAGGGTTGGTGGATTATAGCTTCTCAGTCTCCTAGCTTTAGTTTACCCTGGTGATCCAAATGTCTACACCCTGGTAAAAGAAATCCATTGTTGTTACTGCTGGTCACACAACATCCCTCTACTCTGAGGAATTAGACAAAGGAAAGGAAGTCCTCACATTAGCATGGAGAATCAATGGTGGCATCTGGCAATGCTGTTCAGTCAAAAAATGATTACTGAGCTATACACAAAAGGGTAGTGAAAGACTGATCTCAACGTTAAGGGCCTTGTGGCAGTCTGTTATGGATTGAACTATGTACCTAAAAAATATGTGTTGCAAATCCTCACCTCTATGCTTGTGGTTATAATGCCATTTGGGAATGGGCTGTCTTTGCTATATTAATGAGGCAGGATTAGTGTAGGGTGTATCTTGAGTCAATCTCTTTGGAGATATAAAAAAGATTAAACAAGTGAGCAGAAGCAGAGATGGGGGAAGAGAGATGTCAAGCCACATGAAGATCATCCAGGAGCAAAAGCTAAAGAGACAAGTACCTTCCTCCAAAGCCGACAGAGACAGAAAGCTGTCCCCTAGAGCCAGCACTCTGAATTGGGACTTCTAGCCTCCTAAACTGTAAGAACAGAAATGGCTGTTTTTTAAAGCAACCCATTTGTGGTATTTCTGTTACAGCAGCACTAGATAACTAAAAGACAGTCACATCCATATTTCCATTAGGATCTGACAGTACTTTTATTCTATAAGTTCTTGTTTTTCAGAGTCCTAAAACTCATCCCTATGTTTTCTCTTCCATCTCTACCACTGGTAATGAAACTTCTGATGACAAAGTGTGCTGTTGGAGCCCATCCCCTTCATTAGGGAGGGCATTATTTTGCTGCCTATCACCAGGGCAAACGAATCTATCATGTGAACAGGGATGAAAGAATATACACAGGATAAAAGCAAGAGCAGACGGTGAGCATTACATTTATAATCTTAATCTCTGTTTCTGGCCCATCTTCTTTCAACTACATTCTGTTTGTAAGTCAACCAAACTGAGAGTCTTACTCATTATCACCTCTCACCCAGAAGCACAAGCTCAAGTTCATTATCTTAGGGAAAAAAGTACTCCATTGCCCTACCCTGGGCCTTGGTTAGCAAAGGATCACTCAAATATGGCTAGTCTGAAAAGAATGCCTCAAAATCAATTAAGGATTCACTTGCTTCCAATATGAAAAGAAAAATAATTTTGAATTTGAATTACCTGAATGTATCTAACATCTGATCGACGTGGGATTTGTGATTTACCATCCTTCCTAATCAATAGAAAGGGAGAAAAAAAATCACAAATGAGTTTGCAGTGGGGGTTCAACCAGCATCAGTGCATTTGCTTAGTGGTGAAGCACTGATAAGTGAAGCACCGATATGGAGGGAAGGGAGGCTGAGGATTCTCCTATCTGAAAAGTTTCATATCCAAAAGCTATTCATTGGATGAAGAAAAAAAATCCTATGAGAATGATGAGTCTCTGTGCTATATATCCTTATATTTTGTTAGACTGGTGACCTGAGAGGCAGGTGGAGTAGTTAAAAGAGGCCTAGGCTGGGAGTCAGGAGACCTGAGTTCTAGCCCAAGCTTCTGATCCAGTCATTGCCTGCTCAGAGTCTCAAGTTCCTCTTCTGAAAGAAGTAGACCAGATGTTTTCTGAAGCCTCTTAACATCTTAACATCAGAGTTATCTGAATGAATAGGGTGAACATGCATCCTGACTAGCCTGCTATAAACCCAGTTTATACCTTGAAGATCTGCTAACCTGGTCATTATTTTTAGGACTTCCTTCACTCTCAAAAGTGTGCCTGTCTGGACAATCATTTATATGGTCACTCAATATATGAGTCATTAAAAAATGTAAGCCTTGTACTTTGGGTACCCAGCTCTAGCTAATTACATATCTTTAGCTAACATACTTAAAATTATGGAACTTCCTCCTGTAATGAAAGAAGGACGAGAAAGAAGGAGAATAGATAAAACAGAGAGAGAGAGAAAGGGAGGGAGGGAGGAAGGAGTAAAATCAGTGAGATAAAAAGAAACAAGTTGAGTATGAGGAGCACAAAGTTGAGAGTCAGCTATATGGCTAAAGAAATATAAAGACTTTCCTTATACCATGGACTGCCAAAAGAACAAATCAATCTTAGAAGAAATATAGGCAGAATGCTCCTTAGAAGTACAGATGGTGAGACTTTGGCTCACTTACTTTGGACACGTCATCAGGAAAGACCAATCACTAGAAAAGGACATCACGGTTGGTAATGTAGAAGGTCAGGGAAAAAAAGAGACACCCTCAGCGAAATGGACTGACACAGTGGCTGCAACAATGGACTCAAATATACCAACGATCATGAAGATGGCACAGGTCTACGCAACGTTTAGTTCTGTTATACGTAAGACTGTCGTGAGTCGAAGCCGACTCGATGGCAGCTAAAAACAACTGAAATTAGTGTTGTGTTTGTTTTTCAGAATATTTACATAGGAGACTTTCCTATATAATCCAGCTGCCATAGGACCATTTTAAATTCCCACTGCATATCTAGAGACAGATGTTATATATACAGGTATTTATCTTCTGCTCAGCTGGCACTGAGGCTGATGGTCAAAAGTGCCTCACTCCCTTTTTATCATCAAACAGCATTTACAAGCAGTGTAGGGCAAGTCACGTAAGTGAAGTTGAGGGAAAAAAAGGTCTAATTCTGAAAACGATTCATTTTTAAATGACAAAACCAACAAAACTGCTCTTGTAGAACAAAATTTTCCCTCAGGTATCCACAAACAATCCTCATCAGACAAATCGCTGAATTGAGGGTGCTAGTTTAAACATGTCTTGAGAATTTCAGGTTTAAATAACTTCTTTAATTTTGAGGCAACTTAAAATGAATCCTTAGATAAGTATCTAGACCTGCTTAAAATGTATAAATCTTATATAAAAGTTTTAGTTAAAAATCAAATAAGGGAAAGAGATTTTGTTGGAAATAGTGATGAAAGATCCTAATCCACCTTTTATGAGATACAAAAAGGCTACAGCCAACTACCATGGAGACCCAAAGCATTATATAAACTAATGAAATAGTCTAAAATTTCACCAGACATTCATAGTATATGGCTAAAACCTTATTGAAACTTTATTGAAATCTAATCTATGTATTTTAATTTTTAATAGATTTTTTCCAGCCAGAAACAGATATACAGATGATATAACCTTGAGTGCCCAAAATGAAGACAACTTAAAGCACTTACTGATGAAGGTAAAAGACTAGAAATCGAAGTTGTCAAGAATTTCATCCTCCTTGGATCAACAATCAATGCCAATGGAAGCAGCAGTCAAGAAATCAAAAGACATATTGTATTGGGCCAATCTGCTACAAAGACCTCTTTAAAGTGTTAAAAAGCAAGGATGTCACTTTGAAGAACTAAGGTGCACCTGATCCAAGCTGTGGTATTTTCCATCACCTCGTACGCATGCGAAAGCTGCACAATGAATAAGGAAGACCGAAAAAGAATTACTGCCTTTGAATTATGGTGTTGACGAAGAATATTGAATATACCATGGGCTGCCAGAAGAACGAACAAATCTGTCTTGGAAGAAGTCAGCCAGAATATTCCTTAGAAGCAAAGATGGCAAGACTTCATCTCATTTACTTTTAACATATCCATCAGGGGGAATGGATCACTGGAGAAGAACACCATGCTTGGTGAAAAAGAGGGAGACCTTCAATGAGACAGATTGACCCAGTGGCTAAAAAAGTGGGCTCAAACATAGCAATGATTGTGAGGATGGCGCAGGACCAGGCAGTGTTTGTCCTTATGAGTTGGAGGCTACTCAATGGCACCTAACAACAACAACAATGGACGTTATCATATAAAAATATTTACATACTCCTGGTGAAGAGGTATGTGACAGACAGGCCTGCTCTCAAAACTGCTTAGCAATAGGTTCTTTTTTTTTTTTATAATTCCAAAGCATCTGAGAAAAAACCACGATGTTAATATTTAAACTCAAATGTATTTAGATCTCACTGTAGTTGACTCATGCATATAGATATGTCTGAAAAGCAGTGGCCATGATTTTCATAAGCACTATGGAAAATTGGGAGGGGAAGTAGGCATGAGAGGGGCATCGGGCCAGGAGATAAACAGAGACCTCAGTCCAGACTTCCCTGGTTTGACTTCAAATTGATCTTGATGCCTAGGACCTGACTCAGGTTTTGGTAGACCATTTCTCTAGTAACTGGACTCTTGCACACTTGGCATGGGCCTGCCTGGTGTTTAAGTCTCCTCCCCTTCCCATCCAACCCCACCAGATAACCGAATCTTCTACCCCTGAATATTTGAGTCTCAGTTTCCTTAAAATGATCCCTCTTTGGGGGACCAAAGAGAACATAGCTCACAGTGGCTACTAAATGCAATAAACACAAGGTGTCCTGGCTCCCAGTGAGCTCCTCTCTGGTTCAGCACGCTCATGTTGTTTCCAGGAATGACACACCAGACAATCCAGAAAACAAGCCTGCCTACTGCCCAGACTTTCTAGGTCTCTCGATGCTGCTGAATTGTTTCACTGGGTAGATGTTTACCTACCTTTCTAGCTTCCAACACCATTGTCAGAGTCACCTGCTTAAGACATATCTCCAGCTAACGGCTAAGCTATTATCTGCCCCACTCCAGGGCTCAGTGAAGGAAGAGCCTCCTAAGAAGGGCTCCATGCTGAACATTTTCCCTGAGAAACTTCTTCAGAGAATTCACTTGTCAACTTAAAGGGCAGGGGAAGGAGACCCTGAAAGAGTTTTTGACTTTATAAAACTTGTCCAATGGGCTCAGATCTACTTAAGCCTAAGGTGTTCCCATTCTTGCCAAGTCAGTGCCTGTTCTTCCTAGCCCCTAATACCAGCTCTGTAAAGAGAGCTTTCGGCTCATTAGGAGCTCCTGATAGCTGATTAGCAATGCCTGTGCTAAGGCAAAGAATGTTCAAGAAACAAGAACCGTCGTGGCTCCTTAACTAAAATGAATATCCACACCTTACTTATAAAGTTGATCACCATTCCAATAACACTGACGGTAGCAAAGATCAATAGACATGATTACCCTGTCCTACGTACTCTGAGGACTAACCTCTAGGGAAAGCATTATTGGTGGAAACACTATATGCAGCATTAAGTATTAATGACACTCTCAGGTTTTCTGAAAGGATAGGTAAAATCAGGAAATGAAAACACGGTCATTCTCTGGCTAGCGTAAGAAAACCAGCCTGCCCGGGAACGTCAATATCATGTCAATAATTCTGATGCAGAGTGAAACAAGTGTGGTGTACAACCACCCATTAAATGGAAGAACACGAGGTGACATTCCTGATTAGCTTGCTTAATTAGTCAGGGTTTGGAGCTAGTGGTGCAAGGAGCACCCATCAGCAGGCAGCCCACTGGATAGTTAAAATTCCGGAGGACATGCCAGTGTTTCTTCTTTCCACTCTGCCCACCAGAATATCCTGAGAAAACAACTGGCGACTTAATGTCGACCCAGATCTGGGCACTTGGTGGAAATGGTGGATGAACAGCATTGAGATGCTGCTCCACAGTGCCCAAGTTTCTTCAGCATGGATGTCCTGCACCACTAAAAAGCAACTCCTGAACAGCAGGAAGGGATTCCATCGTACTAACGTCAGAAACGTATAGAAGCCTAATACGCCCTTGTGTCAAGAAATGCCAAAGAAACATCTGCAGAATGGCATCTTGCAGACTGTTAGAGCAAATAGCGAGGCTTGGATCACGGAGAACAGACAGCTGTGCTTTTAGGGGACATTTTCAGATGTAGAGGTCACTGGAGAAATATGTCAGTTGGCATGGTGAGTTACCCCGTGCTAAGAGAAACCAGATCAAATTTTTGGCTGGTTACCCAGGACACTCCGGGATACCTCCTCTATAATATAATTTTCAACCCACATCCTCCTTCAGCAAAGGGAGTATTTGTTTACTCAGTTTTCCCTTTTCTCTGAAGCACACATACTCGTGGGGCTCCTTGTCAGAAATCGTTCCCCACCCTGGAATGAAATCTGCTGATGTGGTTTCCTAAAACTGAGGCTTGTCTGCTCACTAGGAGGGACGAACAGTTTTAATTAAGGACAGCACGTAAGCCTTGTTTGGGATGCTGCGTTCTGTCAAACCCAAGCAGGCTGGGGCAAAGGCAGACAGCAAAGCCGTCTTTGAAGTGGATTCTTAGTTTCATCAGAGTCCCAGGATCCCAGGAGATCAGTGTTGGGAGGGACTTAGAGAGGTCACCTAGGGCAACACTCCTGTTTCACAGACTATTTCTAGGAATGAGGAAAATGAGGCTCCCACAGAAGGGAAGTGATTTTCCCCAGCCTTGGCACTAGATTCCAGCTCTCCAAACACTGAGCACCTTCCCCTTCATCTCACAGAAAATAAGTTATGGCAGCAGGTTTTCAATAACACATCTTCTGCCTCCAAACTTTGACAATCTGATAGAGCAACGAATGTACCAAGTAATTACATGGTTACAAGAAACCATTATAAGTCATGGAAAACAGAATAAGGGTAAGCCCCAGTCCCTGTCCATAAGGTGCTTTGCTTGAATAGAAAAGACATAAAAACATGAAATGAGCAGGGACCAAGCCACCTTCATACTTTGCAACCCTGTAAGCCCAAGAAGGAGCTCTGGTGGCACAATGGTTAAGCACTTGGCTGCTAACCAAAAGGTTGGCGGTTCGAACCCTACCAGTGGCTTCATGGGAGAAAGACCTGGCGATCTGCTCCAATAAAGATTACAGCCTAGCAAACCGTATGGGCAGTTCTACTCTGTCACCTGGAGTTGCTGTGAGTTAAAAATCAACTCCATCGTACCTAACAGCAACAACATAAGCCAATAAATAAAGCGCAAACCACACAAAACAGTTTATAAGAAAGTACTAACGAGGCAATAGAAGGGTACTGGTGATTCGGTGGTAGAATTCTCCCCTACCATGCAGGGGACCTGGGTTCGATTCCCAGTCAATGCACCTCATGTGCAGCCACCACCTGTCTGTCAGTGGAGGCTTGCATCTTGCAATGATGCTGAACAGGTTTCAGTGGAGCTTCTAGACTAAGACGGACTAGGAAGAAAGGCCTGGCAATCTTCTTCTAAAACTCAGACAATGAAAACTCTATGGATCACAAAGTTCCATTCTGCAGCAGACAATGGGGACAGTGCATGACCAGGCAGATTTGTGTTCTGTTTTGCATGAGGTAACCATGAGTCTGGGGTCGCCATGAGTTGGGGGCTGACTTGAGGACAGCTAACAACAACAAATGAGGCAACATAAATGATAAGTACGAGAGAAACTAGAAAATAGGAAGAACTGTGTGGATTGTGACCATCAGAGAAAGTACAGGTGGTGCAGCTTGAAGGAAGTCTGAACGAATGGGGTCAGGCATTCCAGGATGAGGGAACTGGCATGAGCAAATATTCAGAGGTGGGCATGAGGTATGCACTGGAAGGGGACATTTAGGAAAGACTTGATATACAGTGCTTGCTGGGAGTAAAGGAAGGCTGGAGACGTAATGGCAGGAGCCAGTTTCTGGCAGACCTGAAAATTCAGGCAGAAGATTTTTATACACTACCAAGTAAGCATTAGGGAGACGTTTTATGTTCTTCAGCAGGAAATAACTCCCTCCTGAAAGCTTGTATGTACCAGTACTATGCTAAGCACCTGACATGGACTATCTTGTTTAATCTTCACAACCAGCCTATAAGGTAGTACTAACATTACTCTATTTACAAATGAGAAAAACGAGGATCATTAAGCCACTTAACCAGGATTGCATAGCAAGTAAAAGAGATCAGGATTGGAACCCAGATATGTCTGATTCCACTGCACGTAAATCCTATGCTCTTAAATCCCATGCTCTATGTGATGAAGGTGATTTTCAAAAAACACAGCTGGGATCATTATAAAACAGAGAGGGTTCGGAGGCGGGGAGACTGGCTAAGAGCAACCTCAAAAATCCAGACAATAGGAAGGAAGGTCCCAAGAGAAGGTGGGGAAAATAGGAACAAAGGAGGGATAAATCTTAGAGCCAACAGTCAGGTACTGGATGTACATGAGAAAGTCAAGATGGTTTGGAGAGGAGTGATGGCACTAGCAAAGGGGGAGGGGTGAGAAGAGTAATCAGTTTGCAGGGAGATGGTGGTACAAAGACAAATGGTAAATTAAAGTTCAGACATGTTGAGTCTGAGGGAATAATGGGAAACGTCTAAAGCTGAAGGTAGGAGCCTAAACATACACCTTTTCTCATTTCTGGGTCCCCAGTGAAATTTGTGACCCAATTCCCCAGAAAACATAAACGTGTATATACGTGGAATTTTTACATCACATTTCAGAGGGTCAGTGAGTCTCCAAAGCCACCCACAGAAATTAGATCGGGAGTCATATACACAGTAGATGTCACATGAACTTCCCTTGGCTTCCAGAATCCTTCCCTTCCTAGTTCCTCTCCTCCCTTTTGGTCACTCTTTTTCCATCTCTTCTGTTGGCTCCTATCCATTTTCCTGTCCATTAATATTGAGAGTTAACCAAGAATCTAGACTATTTGGGGCACTCGTTTTTTTCTCCCCACAGTCACAGTTGATTGATTTTTATGGAGTTTTTATGAGGATTAAATGAAATAATATATATAATTTGAACAGCACAATCCCAGGCTGGTAAAAAGCTCTTAGTAAATGGTAGCCATTTGATGACCTGAAAGGTACTGATTGAACGTTATAAGAAATTCACTGTCAGGAAAAGAGAAGAAAAAAGTTGGTTGAATGAGACAAAGAGCAAGCTGTCGATGTGATTTGGAGAAGCTTCAGAAAAGAGCAATATTTGAGAAGCTTGGGAAGAAGAGCATATCCCAGAGGAAGAGAGGAAATCGTTAGTGGCGTAATGTGCCTCAAAGAAAAGGAGAAGAATGTTGAATTTGATTTGAATTCAAAGATGTCTCAAGCCAAAACCAGGAAGAAGAGTCTTCTTTCCTCCAGACAAAATAATCATTCCCAAGATGCACCAAACCCCAAACCAAACCCACTGCCGTCGAGTTGATTCCAACTCATAGAGACCCTATAGGACAGAGCAGAACTGCCCCCATCGGATTTCCAAGGAGCTGCTGATGAATTCGAACTGTCAACCTTTTGGTTAGCAGCCGAGCCTTAATCACTATGCCACCAGAGCGTCTGTACTTAGTATAAAACCAAACCAAACCCATTGCTGTTGAGTCGATGCCAACTCACAGTGACACTATAGGACAGAGTAGAACTGCCCCATATGGTTTCCAACAACAGCTGGTGGATTCGAACTGCCAACTTTTTGTTTGCATCCGAGCTCTTAACCACTGTGCAACCAGGGCTCCCTCAAGATACACAGTGAGGATTAACTTCATCTCCAATCAGGAGCCTCGCCTGACACGAGAATACCCATTTGCTGTGGTGATACTGGCAGTTGCTATGGTGTATAATTTTGACCCTGTCATCACCAGAAAATTTGGAAGAGTAAGCCTTCCAAAAAATATTCCAACAAGCTCAGAATATAGCTTTCAAGCTGCTTTTCAAATACCGTTCCCCCTGCTATGCTTCTCTCCGAAGCCAATTCTCCCCTAATCAGACCCCATGTTTTCAGAACAACTACGGAAGAAAGAACTTGATGTGAACACAGCTCTGTCAGCTTTCAAATGAGACAACATCCTCTTATCAGTTCCCAGCCTGGTCTCTCCCAATGGGACTTTATATGCTTCTCAACATACAAATAAGGGCCTTGCTCTCAAAGTTGCAAATAGATGAATCAAGTCTTTTGAAAAGTTAGTAAGATTTCTCCACTTTTCAAGGGCACAGCTTTCTTGGTTTCCTAAGTTTGGTGGGCCACATACCAAGAGAGAGATATCTCTATGAGCAAATTCTGCAGCTTCCTATTTATCTTTTTTCCTCTCAAAAACAAATCCTGGTGGAGGAGGAGTTATTGCTGGATGGGCAGAGTTTCTGTCTGAAGTGATGAAAAAGTTTTGGAAACAGATAGTGGTAATGGTTGCACAATACTGGGAATGCAATGAATGTCCCTGAATTGCACACTGCAAAATGGTTAAAATGGCAAATTTTATGTTGTATATATTTTACCACAATAAATATATATTTTTAATCTCACTACTTATAGGGATCCATTAAGTGAAACTAGAGCTGTACTAGTTGACTTTTAAGAATACAGAGTTAAGTTCGAACAGATCTGCTCCCGAGTCACTTATTATAAGTCGGCAGGACTCCTAGGGAAGGATATGCTTTTTCCCCCCCAGCAACAGGGTATTATCACTGGAAAATATGATCACAGAGGAAGGAGGAGGTGCAGAGTATCTGAAGCACTTCTGTAAATAAACAACTCAGTGAGTATAATGCATAATTCCTAAAACTTGCATGAGCAAATTTGCATTTCAGATTTCTCAAAAATTGTAATGCAAGTTAGCTGGCTTTTCATTCCTGCCTTCCTCCCCCTGTGATCATCACCAATTTCAGCCCTGGTTCACTAAATATTTTTCCCATTGGAAATTATAAAATGATATCCTAGCTCATTGTTTCATTTTATATTGAGCTTCATTGGGTTTTCAGACATTTACACTGTCAGCTCTCCTTCCCTTACTGTAAAATCTTTTTTATTGACAATTCAATCATGTCAACTTTGGAACAGGAGAGGCACTGATTTGATCAGCTATCATTGGATTTACAATATATAAATGACAGCACCATATCTGGCCCTCGTCTAAAGCAGCTGCCTTTTATCGATTTATATTCCACTAGCAAGGAAGAAAAATCGCAGCCCGATGTAGTGGTGTGGTCCAAGATCAATACCAATTTTTTTCTTAATGACACAAAGGCCAAGATAAGGACAGCATAAGTCAAAGCCAGACAGATCAGATCTGCCCAATATCCCTTTCAATTACTGAAGAACATGTACAAGGATGTCTAACATTAAAGCAAAGGAGAATATTATTCCAAGTGGTTTAAAATTATGACATCCAACAAGACTGTGTAGCATCCTCCCCAAGATATGAAATTGAAAAGTGCTGAGAACAGAGGGCCTCCCCCCACATCTTGGTCAAAAGCAGCTGGGCATCACTAGAGTTAGTCTAACTACCCGAACTCAGAGCTCTGATTCAGCCACATAATCTCACCAATAAGGGTTTAAACGAGGACTCCAGCACCAAGCACCCTGGATTCCTTAGATATTGGTATTGAACAACAGGTAATGAAGAGTGAAACAGACTGAATGCCCCCGAGAATACAATACATGTTACAGAAAGCTGAAAAGCAAATTACCCAAACAGCTTAACAAACTCAATAGAGTGGTCAGGCCACATCAACTCTGGGCAAGTTGTAAAGTTATAGCTATCTCCACTACGGCAATAAAAGGCTGCCAAATTCCCCTGAGCATTTGGGAAATAGTCCCTATTTCAGCAAAAATGGAGGTGGGCCCAGGTCAAAGCAGTTCTTTCTAAAACTGGTGTACCATGACCCCAACATCATGGCACATTATGAGAAAATCAGTTGAGACGAATGCTGGACTCCCTTAGTGCTTTTCACTATTGATGGAATTGTTCAACTTGCTACTACAACTGAAGGGGTCAGAGGCTCCTCCTCATTAAACTATGCCCCTGTTCTACTTGCATATCTTTCTGGATAGCCCCCTCCCTTCCACTGTGCCCTCTCCAATGTAACACAAACATGGTTAGCCACTTCAAATGACAGCAGTTTTTTTGCCATAGAATACAAGCTCAGAACAGATTAGGTAAATTATATATAACACTAGAGGTGTTCAAGAGAGGCATGATGAAATCTTGGCAGGGAGTATGTGAAATATGTCGTGAAGGGAATTCAAATATCTAATCGGTAGCATAAAAGCTGATATTTGAGTTCCCTCCAGTTTTGAGCTTCTATGTTTCCAAGTAATAACAGCTCAAATGCCCTATTACTGGTAAGAAGCAGAGTAGAAACCAAACAGGCTTGGGTTCCAGACTGGACTATGCCACTTACTAGAAGTGTGACCTTGGGCAAGTTACTTAGCCTCTCTAAATGTCAGTGTCTGGCACTGTGACAAGTGTGCTATATACAATATCTCATTTCATCCTCACAACAACCCTATGAGGTTGTATCTCCATTTTACAGATAAACAAACTAAGGTGCAGTGAGTTTACGTAAACTTGCTCAAGGTCATACACAGTTTTAGAGTTGGGATTCAAACTGTGGTCTTTATGTTTCCAAAGGCTACTCTCACCACTACCCCCATGCTGCTTCCAGTCCAATCTAAGCCTAAGAAATAGCTGTATAATCCCATACAATGTGAGCAGCGAATGATAACTTAGATGCTCAGTCAGAAAATGCACAGATATGAAACACGGAAACCTCACTTCTTCAAGTCGTGTTTGTTACAAATGTCACCATGACAATATATTTAACTGAAGAGAAATAAGTGTCCCAACCCTAAGGACACGAATGGAAGTTGTAACAAAAATACAAAGGACAGCATAAGACATATATCTTATACAGTCAATTTTGACTTGATTTTCCAGTAGTGTGGCTAATGCATTTTTTTTTTTAATTAGTACAATATTTACTGATCATGTCATCAGATGAGGCAGTTCAACTGTGGGCAAAGAGGCAAGCAGCTCAACCCGATGTGAAGCAATCAGACACGGAATGGCTTGTTTTCAATAAAACACTTGAGACTTTGAGTGGCAGTAAAACTGGGTTCACAAGATGGGTTCTGGAGGTTTGGTAAAACCGAAACTAGTAGTTAGCACTATTAGGGGGTCAAGAAGTCAAAGAGAGAAAATAATATACAGGCATCAGAAGTCAGAGCAGGCAGTGGGGTCATGTCTTCAGGTGGGATGAAAGGGGGAAATCTATTAAAATAAAAATCATTAATAAGGGCACCTAGTTTGAACCTGATACTCTCACATACTTTGTCTCACAGACAGAACATACCAGCTGTCCTCAGCTGGCAGCAAAGAGGGTGATGACGTCTGGTTGGCAAAGGCTCTTGAAGGTACTGGGCAGGCTGCAAAGTGCTTAGCAAAAAGACAGGATTCCTCACCTACCTTGAGATCAGAAGAACCAGATGGTGCCTGGCTAGCAATACCGACGGTTCTGACTAGAGTCACAACAGATGGTCCCGGATAAAATGGGAGAAAAATGTAGAACAAAACTCAAATTCCTAAAAAAAGGCCAGACTTACTGGATTGGTAGAGACTAGAGGAACCCCCAAGACTATCAACCAGGGGTACCCTTTAAACTTGGGACTCAAACCACTTCCAGTAGTCACGTATCAAACAAAAGACAGAATGGCTCATAAAATAAATTATGTCACCTGTATGTACTGTGCTCCTCTAAACAATCATCTAAATGAGATCTAACAGTCAACATTCACCCTAGACCAAAGATGGGAACGTAAGTGGGGGAGGAAGGCAAAGGAAATTAGATTAATGGGGACAGAACAACCACAACAGAAATGATGAGAACGCTGACACATTATGAAAAGTGTAACCAATGTCACTGAATAGTATATACAGAAATTGTTAAATGAAAACACAATTTGCTATGTAAATTTTCTCCCAAATCACAATTTTTTTTCTTTTGTTTTTATATTTTATTGTACTTCAGGTGAAGGCTTACAGAACAAATAGTTTCTCATGAAACAGTAGTGCACATGTTGTTTTATGACATTGGTTAACAACCCCACAACATTTTAACCCTCTAAATTCTCAACCTTTTTTTTTTTGGTGAAAATACACGTAGCCAAA
>NW_004444002.1:13638282-13646748 GCF_000243295.1 Trichechus manatus latirostris
ATCTTTTCCTTGTATCCTGTTCTCTTCATTCTCCCTTGCTCCCGAAGGGATGAGACCAGTGGAGTATCTTAGATGGCCGCTCACAGGCTTTTAAGACCCCCCTTTTTTTTTAAAGACAGAGGAGTGACTAGCTGGTAGGTTAAGAGACAATACATGAATGTGATTATGGGTTTTGACACTAAAGTCTCAAACTGACCGAGTTCAAAGCCGGCTCTGGCTTTTGCCAGTTATGAATGAGAAAATGTATGCCAGGAATGTAGGTCAATGGCCAGCACACAGTAAAAACTCAACACATTATTTAAGTCCTGAAAGAGGAGTTGCACCTAGACTCCAAAGGATGAAAGTTTTCAACAGTACACAAAGTGATCTTTATAGCCATACACCTGTGTAGCAACATTTTCAACAGAATTATCTTTTAAACACATAATAATTGAAACAGGAGGATGAGTTAATGACCAAGGATAACCTCAAAATGGTTTATTCTGGAAATATAAATATGTACTGATCACTGCAAAGATCACTGCCTAGCAACATGTGTACTCCATTGACTAATAAGCATTCTGGTACCATTAGAAGGGAAAAAGAATTTTGGTAAAGACTATAGACAATTATTCATATTTTGAATTTCTGTATAATCCTGGCACATTATTAACTGGCCCAAATAAGTGAAGAGAAACAACTTCACAATCATTACCTAGTCAATTGTGTCTATGATTTGGGAATATCAGCACATGCATAGCTTACTTCAAATTGTAGTGGAATGTATTTTTAGCTTCCTAAAAGATATGCATAAATACCACATGCCAAACATTCAGACACGTTTAGAAGATAAAATTAGCCTAATTACCAGAGGATATAAACAAGACCCAGAGCCTCATAACATAATAATCAAAATGTCCAGGATACAATCCAAAACTACCCAGCATACAAAGAACTAAAAAATAATCTCAACTCATATAGGAAAAACTAATCAATATTTGCCAACACTGAGATAACACAGACGATAGAATTATCAGACAAACATGGTAAAGCAGATATTAAAATGCTACCACAAATAAAGGCAAACAGTCTTGAAAGTAATGGAAAGATAGGCCGTCTCATTGAAGAAATAGAAGATATAAATAAGAACTACATGGGAATTTTAGATCTAAACAACACAATAACTAAAAGAAAAAACTCTGCCACTCTTCAGCTCTGCAGTGGCCTTGAAAAATAACAGCCTGCATTCCTGCTGCACCCTATCAGCCACCTGAAGGAGCAGAACAGAGCTGGGGCTTGCTAAAAGTCTCATTCCCAAAGATGTCTGTATTTGACTGGATCCAGAGCTCACCCAGGGGATCATTTGTTGAAGACAACTACTGGCAGGTATTTTGACTTGATGACTGAGGCAGTAGATAACAGTTAGGAACACAATAGATGAAACAAAATGCCTACTAGGAAAAAACGGGAAATGAGATGCCCATACGGGTTCTGTAAATCTTGGACATATTGCCGAGAATGCAGAAGGCCACGCACATGTGTATGGCTCTGCTCATGTTCAGAAAAGACCTGAGAAGGTACTAAGCTCTCACTTTTCATTGACTTTGAGGCTCCGCACAAGCAAGAAGTGATAACTAAGGCAATTGTCAATTTCTTGGCTGATTATTAAAGACATGTCTCAACATGCACACA
The DNA here is from genome assembly GCF_000243295.1 of Trichechus manatus latirostris. Lineage (NCBI taxonomy): Eukaryota > Metazoa > Chordata > Mammalia > Sirenia > Trichechidae > Trichechus > Trichechus manatus. Next base: position 13,639,954 of record NW_004444002.1, read on the forward strand.
GAGCTCCTTGCAAACACTGGGAAATTTTGATACAATCATTAACTGACCATTCAGCCAACTGAGCAGGTAATTAAGTGGCCACACATGACAAATAGGTTGAAAATAAAAGGATGGAAAAAGATAAACCACGCAAATACTAACTAAAAGAGAGCTGGAGTGGCTATATAAGATAAAAATTGTTACTAGGAACAAAGGAAATTTTATAATGGTAAAAGCGGTAATACATTACGGGGAAAAAAGTCGTCGTCAAGTCAATTCTGACTCATGGCAAAACAGTTGCCATCGAGTCAATTCTTACTTATGGCAACCAATGTGTTTCAGAGTAGAACTGTGCTCCACAAGGTTTTCAATGGCTGTGATCATTCAGAAGTAGATCTCCAGGCTTCTCTTCTGAGGTGCCTCAGGGTGGATCTGAACCACCAAACTTTTGGTTAGTAGCCAAGCACATAACCATTTGCACCACCCAGGGACTCCAATCAATTAAGAAGAGAAAACAATTATAAACATATACGCACCTAAAAACAAGGCTCCAAAATCCATGAAGCAAAAACTGATGGAAATGAAAAGAGACAATTCACCAATAGTAGCTGGAGACTTCAACAATGGATAGGACAACTAGACGGAGGATCAGCAAGGAAACGTTAAGACTTGAACAACATTATAGACCAACTAGACCTAACAAACATGTATAGAACACTCCACACAGAATACACATTCTTCTCAAGTGCCCATGAAACATTGTCCAAGACATATCCTACGTTAGGCCATAAAACAAGTTTAAATAAATTTAAAAGGACTGTAATGATTAAAAGGATGTTTTCTAACCATGTTGTTGTTACGTGCTGAAGAGTCATTTCCAACTCATAGAGACCCTATGCCCAACAGAATGAAACACTGCCCAGTCCTGTGCCATCCTCACAACTGTTGCTATGCTTGAGCCCATTCTTGCAGCCAATGTGTCAATCCGTCTCATTGAAGGTCTTCCTCTTTTTCGCTAACCCTCTACTTTACCAAGCATGATGTCCTTCTCCAGGGACTGATCCATCCTGATAACATGTCCGAAGCATGTGAGACGCAGTCTCACCATTCTTGCTTCTAAAGAGCATTCTGGTTGTACTTCTTCCAAGACAGATTTGTTCATTCTCTTGGCAGTCCATAGTATACTCAATTTTCTTTGCCAGCACCAAAATTCAAAGGTGTCAATTCCTCTTCAGTCTTCCTTACTCATTGCCCAGCTTTCGCATTCATATGAGGCAACTGAAAACACCATGGCTTGAGTCAGGCGCACTTTAGTCCTCAAGGTGATATCTTTGCTTTTCAACACTTTAAAGAGGTATTTTGCAGCCAATTTGCCCAATGCGATATCTCTTTATTTCTTGACTGCTGCTTCCATGGGCGTTGACTGTAGATCCAAGTAAAATGAAATCCTTGACAACCTCAATCTTTTCTCCATTTAGCATGAAGTTGCTTATTCTGTCTAGTTGTAAGGATTTTTGTTTTCTTTATGTTGAGGTGTAATCCATACTGAAGGCTGTGGTCTTTGATCTTCATCAGTAAGAAATTCAAGTCCTCTTCACTTTCAGCAAGCAAGGTAGTCGTTTGAACAGAACAAGAGGATACTGCATGGTTTAAAGTCAGGAAAGGTGTGCGTCAGGGTTGTATCCTTTCACTATACCTGTTCAATCTGTACGCTGAGCAAATAATCCAAGAAGCTGGACTATAAGAAGAACGGGGCATCAGGATTGGAGGAAGACTCATTAACAACCTGCGTTATGCAGATGACACAACCTTGCTTGCTGAAAGTGAAGACGACTTTCTGACCATAATGAAATGAAATTAGAAATCAATACCAGAAGGAAACTTGGGAAATGCACATATATGTGAATATTAAAAGAAAAAGGATGGAAAATTATTTATCATGCAAACACTAATCAAAAGAAAGCTGGAGTAGATATATTAACATCAGGAAGTAGACCACAGCAAAGAGAATGATCAAGGAAAAGGGAAACATTACATAATGATAAAAGGGTCAATCTACAAGGAGACGTAACAACCCTAAATCTATAGACACCTAACAACAATAGAGCTTCAAAATACATAAGAACTCAACATAGTAAAGATGTCAACTCTCCTCAAGTTGATTTATAAATTTAATGCAATTCCAATCAAAATTCCAGCAACAATTTTTGTAGATATACACAAGCTGATCCCAGAATTCCTTTGGAAATCTACAGGACCCCAAATTACCAAAACACTTTTGAAAAAGAAGAATAAAGTTGGTGCAATCACAGTACCCGATTTTAAATATTACTATAAAGCTCCAGCATTCAAGACAGTGTGGTATTGGCAAAGGAATAGACAGATCGATGGAGTAAAATTAAAGAGTCCAGGAATAGACCAACACAAATATGGTCAATTGGGTTTTGAGAAAGTTCCACAGGCAATTCAATGGAGCAAGAGTACTCCTTTCAACAATAGTGTTAGAACAATTTGGTATACTTACGGAAAAATAACAAACTTATTCTTAAGCTCACATCTAATATAGAAATTAACTCAAAATGGATTATAAATCTAAAGGTAAAATACAAGACTGAAAAATCTTAGACAAAAACAGGAGAAAAAACTTGTGATCTTGGATTGTGACCTGGCCAAAAAAAAAAAAAAAATTGTGACCTGGCAAAGAGTTCTTTTACATGACACAAAAACCACAATCCATAGAAGAAGAAAAAAATGATAAACTGGAGAATTTCATCACAGTTAAAAGCCTTTGCTCTGAGAAAGACATTTTTAAAAGAACAAAAAGACAAGCTATAGACTGAAAGGGAATATTTGCAAATTATATATCTGACAAAGGACATATCCAGAATATATAACAAACTCTCATGTAATGGATCTCCAAGATCATTATGTTGAGTGAAAAAAGCCAATCTCAAAGGGTTACATACTGTACGATTTCATTCATACAATTTTCTCACAGTGACGAAAGTATAGTAATATAGAACAGATCAGTGGTTAACAGAGGTTAGGGTTGACAGAAGAGTGTAACTATTAAGCGGTAACACAAGGGAGTTTATTTGTGATGCTGGGAACAGTTCTGTATTCTGATTGTCATAATGCTAACTCAAATCTATGCAAATAATAAAATTTCATAAAACTACACATGGAAAAAAAGGTATATATATAAAAACTGCTGAAATCTGAATTAGGTCTGTACCTGAGTTAATAGTATTTATCTGTGTTTATTTCCAGGTTTTGACAATGTATTATGGTTATGTAAGATATTACCACTGGAGGAATTTGGGTGAGGATACCAGCAGATTCTTTCAAACTATTTCAAAATAAAAAGTTACATTAAAAAAAACTCTATCTGATAAGCATTTAATATCCAGAATATATAAAGATATTGTTACTAGGAACTCAGCAACAAAAAGACAAAGAACTCCTCAATCAAAAAAATGGGCAAAGGGCTTGAACACCGTATTTTTATGCAAAGAATGTACAAATCAAACACCACAATGAGATACCATTTCACCCTTACTAGGATAGTTAGATTCCACCCTTACTAGGATGGTTATGATCTGAAAACAGAAAGAAACAAGTGTTGGCAAGGATGTAGACAATGTGCAACCCTCACCCATTGCTATGGAATTGTAAAATGGTGCAGTTGTTGTGAAAAACAGTTTGGTATTTCCTCTAAAAGTTAAACATAAAATTGCCATATGACTCAACATTCCGCCCCTAGGTATATATCCAAAATAAATGAAAGCAGGAATGGAAACAGACACTTGTACACCATTGTTCACTGCAGCACTATTCACAATAGCCAAAAGGTGGAAACAACCTAAATGTCCAACAACAGATGAATGGATAAACAAAATGTGGTATATATATATTTATGCTTGCTTTAGTTATCTAGTGCGGCTATAACAGAAATGCCACAAGAGAATGGTTTTAACAAACAGAATTTTATTTTCTCATAGTTTAGGAGGCTAGAAGTCCAAATTCAGGGCACCAGCTCTAGGAGAAGGCTTTCTCTGTCAGCTCTGTGGGAAGGTCCTTGTCTCTTCAGCTTCTTTCCTGGTTCTATGTTGCTTGGCATCCATCTTGCCCCATCTCTGCTTCTTTTAGTTACTTCTTTAATCTTTTTTATATCTCAAAAGAGATTGATTTAAAACATATACTGCACTAATCCTGTCTCATTAACATAAAAAATGAAACCCATTCTCAAATAGGATTATAGCTACAGGCATAGAGGTTAGGGTTTACAACACATATTTTGAGGGGACATAATTCAGTCCATACCATGCCATCCTCTGGACCCCCAAAATTCATGTCCATGCTACATGCAAAACACATTCACCCCATCACATCATCGCAAAAGTCTTAAATCAACTCCAAGTCCAAAATCTCATCTTCTGAATCTTCTAAATCAAATATGGGTGAGACTTTAGGCGAATTCCACCCTGAGGCAAAATTACTCTTCATCTCTGGACCTGTAAAGTCTAGACTAAAAGCTGGCTGTTTCCAAAGTACAATGGTTAACAGGCACAAATGAGAGAAATTGGAGGGGAAGAAGGGATAAAAGGCACACAGCACGTCCAAAACCTAGCAGAACAATTTACGTTAGCTCTCAAGGCTTGAAAATAATCCTCTGTTCTTTGGGACCATCTGGGCAATAGCCCTGCCCTCCAGACTCTGGGTGTTGGTTATGCCCTCTGGATTCTGGGTAGAGGCCCCTTGGCCCCAGGCTTCAGCTCTGCCTTCCAGGCCCTCTGGGATGGCAACTTGGCTCCCTCAGCTTTAGGCAGCCCCATTCTCCTAGTCCATCTAAGTGGCAAGTCCATCTCCTTGGCGCTCACAGGCCCTGTTCTGCCCCTTGGGCATGGCAGCCCCACTCCCTCAGCTTTGGGTGGCTGCCCCATCCTCCTGGCACACTTTAATGGCAGACCCACACTCCGGAACCGAGTTGGCTAAGATCTGACTCTTTGAAACCTAGGCAGCTGCAGCCCCTCACGCTTTGAGATTCAGGAGATCATGGCCCCACCCTTTGAAAGGGAAGGCCCTGCTTCCCATGCTTCTTCCAACAGTTCTACTGATCTTGGAGCTGCTCCAGAGGTGATCCTTTTCCTTTCTTGGAGGACAACAAGATGTAGCTCCTTTGGCCTGTTTCCTGCCTGTAGAGTTCCAAGAAGCAGACAGCTTTCTTTCCTTTCATTCTTTCTTTGTCCCCTTCAGTCTAAGCTAATGAGTTTTCTGCTGTGGTAGTTGGTTAGATATATCAGTCACAGGCTTAATCTCTTTAACAAAAGATTGTGTAGCCACGTCCTTGGTGAATATTTTGGGACATGTGTCCTTAGTTTGTACAACAGAATTGTCAAAATCTTTAAGTTTTGTTTTCATTTTGCACAGCTCATATTTAAATCCATCTCTTCCCTCTTGCATTTTTACTATAAGCGGCAAGGAGAAACCATGCAGCCTTTTTAAAATCTTGCTTAGAAATCTCCTCAGCTAAATATCCAAGTTCATCACTTATAGGATCTACCTTCCATCAAGCATTTGAACATAATTCAGACAAGTTCTTTGCCGCTGCATAAAAAGCATAAAAAGCACTGCCCTTCCTCCATAGGTATTCTCTATAGCTCTCCTCATTTTCTTCTGAGCCCTCAGCACAGTCGCCTTTGATCAACAGTCAAATTCTACCAACAGTCTCTTCAAGTCAAACTAGGCTTTTACTGTTAGGCACCTTAAAACTCTTCCAGCTTCTATTGATTACTCAATTTCAAACCTTCTTCTACATTTTAGGTATCTGTTAGAGTAGCACCTCACTCTTCCAGTACCAAATTCTGTCTTAGTTATCTAATGTTGCTATAACAGAAATACCGAAAGTGGGTGGCTTTAACAAACAGAAATTTATTTTCTCAAAATTTAGGAGACTAGAAGTCTGAATTCATGGTGCAGGCTTTAGGGAAAGGCTTTCTCTCTGTGTGGGCTCTGGAGGAAGGTCCTCGTCTCTTTGGGCTTCTGATCCTGGGCGATCTTCATGTGGCTTGGCATTTGTCTTCCTCCATCACTGCTTCTCTCCCTTGCTTGTTTAACCTCTTTTATATCTCAAAAAAGATTGATTTAAGACATACCCTACACTAATCCTGTCTCATTAACATAACAAAGACAACCCATTCCCAAATGGAATTATAACCACAGGCACAGAGGTTAGGATCTACAACACATATTCTGGGGGAAAATAATTCAATCCATAATAATCATAATATTACTCAACCATAAAGAGAAATGAAGTTCTGATACACAGGCGAATCCTAAAGTATTATGCTAAGTGAAATAAGTCAAACACAAAAGGACAAATATTGTATGATCCCACTTATACAAACCATCTAGAATCAGCAATGTATATAGACTGAAATTTATTAGTGGTTACCAGGGATGTGTAGGGTGGGGGAAGGAGGAATCTCTGCCCAGGGAGCATTGAATTTCTCTTAAAGATAATGGAAAAATTTGGAAACAAATAGTTTTGATGGTTGCACAATATGATGAATGTAATTAATGTCACTGAACTCTACCTGTAAAAAGTGCTGAACTGGCAAATGTTTTAACATATATATTTGTACAAAAATAATAATAATAAATAACCTCAGCAATAAGAAAATAATTTAAATTAAAAAAGGGCAAGACATTACAACAGACCCAACTGAAATAAAAAGGATTACAACAGAATATTATGAAAAACTATACTCCAACAAATTTGAAAACCTAGAGGAAATGGATAAATTTCTAGAAACA
>NW_004444002.1:13650069-13666964 GCF_000243295.1 Trichechus manatus latirostris
CCAATGTCATAAAACAACATGTGTACTTCTGTTTCATGAGAAACTATTTGTTCTGTAAGCCTTCACCTGAAGTACAATAAAAAAAAATTAAATTGAAAAAAAATGGGCAAAAGGCTTGAACAAACACTTTGCTAAAGAGGATATAGAGATGGCCAATAAACAGAAGAAGATTCTCAACATCTTTAGCCACAAGGGAATGCAAACTAATACCATGATTACAGTACACACCATTATATACCTAGAAAAATGGCTCAAATAAATAGGTATTACTGACAATACCAAATGCTGACAAGTATTTGGGCCAACAGGAACTCTCATACATTTCTGATGAGAATGCAAAATGGTACAGCCACTCAGGAAAAGTTTTGTAATTTCTGATAAAGTTAAACACACACTTAACATATGACCCAACAATCCTACTTCGAGGCACTTATCTCAGAGTTATGAAAACTTATGTTCACACAAAAACTTATACTTAATTGTGCCTAACAACTTTTTTTGTAATATCAAAAAATACAAACAACTGAAATATCCTTGAGTAGGAGAAAAGAAGAAAAAACTGTGGTACAGTCAAACCATGGAATATTACTCTGCATTAAATGGGAGTATATTACTCATACACACTAAAACTTGTATTAATCTCAAAGGCATTCTGCTGAGTGAAAGAAGCCCATCTCAAAATGTAATAACACTGCAAGAGTTCATTTATAGACATTCTGGAAAAGACAAGCTACAGTGATGGATAACAGATCAGTGTTGTCAGGAGTTCGAACTAAGAGGGGAGGGTGACTACAAAGAGTAGCAAGAGGGAATTTTATTGATTGATGGAAATCCTCTGTGTCCTGATTCTAGTGCTGGCCACATGAATTTATGCATGTGGTAATAATCATAAAACTGTACACCAAAAAGTCCATTTTACTCTATGTTAATTTTAAAAATATTTTATGCTGAATTAACCTAATTATGCCAATAATACCACCATTGGACAAACTCAGAAATATAGCAATAAAAGCAAATTCTTACCTACCACTTACAAAGTGCCAAGTATTTCCTAAGCATCTGACATATATTAACCCATTTAATTTTCACAGTAATCCTGAGGTAAGTACTATAATTTTCCCTACTGAAAGCCAAGGGAAGTGATATAATAAGAGGCCAAATAATGTGTCTAAGATACTAGAGCTAGAAACTGACGAAGCTGGGATTAAAGCCAAGTGTCAGCTTCCTACAGAGTCTTTTGTGTTAACCATGAAGCCATACTGTGCTTTATGCTATGAGAACCTCAGAAGACAGCTCCCTTCTCATTCACAAACCTATTTAAAAACAAAAAACAAAACCCGTTTCTGTCAAGTCGATTCCGACTCATAGCGACCCTATAGGACAGAGTAGAAGTGCCCCATAGAGTTTCCAAGGAGTGCCGGTAGTTTCGAACTGCTGACCTTTTGGTTAGCAGCTGTAGCACTTAACCACTATGCCAGCAGGGTTTCCAACCCTATTTAGGTACTTATTAACTGATATTTTCTGAAGAATGCACTTAAAATTTAGAAAGATAAATTCATATACCAAAGAAAGACAGAGAGAGAAAGCAAAAGACCCACCTGTCATAATTTACACCTCACCTTCCCCCATACTGTTCTAACACAGGTGGCTGGTTCTTTTCCATTAATTTTTTATTCTCCTCACACAAATCCATAGGATACATGCTACTTTAATATAGACAAAAGGGAACCTTTATCATTCACAAAATTGCCAAAGGAAATTTGGGTTTCTTACAGTAGCTGGAGAAGGAGGAGTCTTGGTACTTGGTTGCTGGTATTAACATTAATTTCTAAAGGCACACAGAACAATGGTGCTAAAAAGATTACTAATTTATGTGGCCTTGATTTGTGTTTGTTCCTACCACAGAGCCTTTGCCTACATTCAGAATAGCTAATGAAAACTCACCCATGCCAAAGTGCTGAGCAAAGACAAAAAAGGAAGTAATACAAAATCTCTCCTTGGGGAAAAGAAAGAATAGATGTTACAGAGGATCGCACTTCATTATTGTTTTTGAAATAAAACTGACCAGCAAAATTAATTGAGTGGTGCTGTTTAAATCGTCCTGTCTCTGCAAGGTCTGACTTTACTCGTAGGGGGAAGAAGAAAAAAATAAGAGCCAGATACGGTTGTTTCGGGAGAGAAATGGATCTGGCTGATTTTTATAATTAGGATGCTTTTGGATTCTTTCCTTCTTTTATGTGTTCAAAATAAGTCTGAAAATGAAGGGGTGATTTCATGAAACAGGCAGGGAATGAGCCTGATTAGAGGTTAAAGAATGTATAAGGGCAAGAACATACATGAGGTTCATAGCTAAACAGCCCTGGACACCTTCAGGGACTATCCCCAAATCCACGTCTCATGCTATATGCTCCAGGGTCCACCATTTGAGAATAAAGTGTGAGGGCAGAAGTGACCAGGAAGATGGAGGGGGTCTGATTAAAACTGGGAGAAGAGGATGATACATTGGCCATTCATTCATCAAAGATGCATTGAGCACCTACTAAGTGCCAGACACTGTGCTGAGTACAGGAGATACAGATATGGCTAAGACCCAGTCGCCACCTGCCACCAGGAACTCACAATCTGGTACGAGAGATCCCAAAGCATTTGGGGAAATTCAAGTAGCCCCATATGGCTGGAATTTACAGTGTATTTAACAAAGGATGGGGGACCACCAAGATAAAAGCTGGAAGTATACACAGTGACCACATCCTGAAGGGCTTTGTATGCCATGCCAAGGAGTTTTACTTTTTTTTTTTTTTAACACAAATAATCCATATTTGGAGTCCCTGGGTGGCACAAACAGTTAAGTGCTGGGCTACTAACCAAAAGGTTGGCAGTTCAAACCCATCCTGAGGTGCCTAGAAAGAAAGGCCTTGGTGATCTGCTTTGAAAGCTCACAGCCATGAAAACCCTATGGAATGCAGTTCTACTCTGCAACACACGGGGTCGCCATGAGTCAGAATCAACTGGACAGCAATTTTTTTAAATCTATGTTTAATGTTGAAAATCTTAAAAATACAGAAAAGCAAGATGAAAAGAATACACTACCTCTAATTCCACCACCCAAAGCATGCTTGCCTTCCCTCTCTCTACATATATGTAGATATATATATTCCACATATCTATACGGAGGAGCCCTGGTGGCACAGTGGTTAAAGCATTCGGCTGCTAACCAAAAGCTCAGTAGTTCAATCCCACCAACCACTCTGCAGGAGAAAAATACGGCAGTCTGCTTCCATAAAGATTTACAGCGGTAGAAGGCGTATGGGGCAGTTCTACTCTTTCCTATAGGATCGCTGTGAGTCAGAATCAACTTGATGGCAGTGGGTTTTGGTTTATATGTACGTGTGTGTGTGTATGTAGGAATATTTTCCATGTCATTAAATCATCTTCAACATCTTTTTAACAGTTACATAAGATTCCATCATATTGCTGTTTCATAATTTAACCAATCCTTATTGTTGGTTATTTCCTATTTTTGCAATTATGGTAGGAGTTAATTTTGAAATGCAGTTGTGTTTGCATTCCCATGGCAGCTGTTGCCCAGAAACATGGCAGACACAGGCTGCACTAGGGTGGAAACAGTAAAGAGAAAAGAAGAGAAGATTATTGAAGGATCAATAAGGAGAAACGTGGAGCAGCACATGAAAAACACAGAATTCGAGTATGGGGGTTCCTAGTAGAGAGAGACTATTAAAAGAGAGGAAGAAATCTGTCCATGCAGTGGATCTTGGTGAGTTATTCATTCAACCTTTATTGAATGCCCACTCAAAACATGGAAGAACCTAGACTCTTGGTCCTAGAGTTATCAGATCAAGATTTCCAACATAATTCCTCTGCAAGCTAGCCCCTGTCAATGGTTCACTTGATGCATCTGATACTTGAGAAAGAATCGAGTGGGCATATCACTAGATGATCACCTAAATTTCCCAAGTTCTAGTTCCGTATTAAATTAAATCATCAGAAATCTAAGTACCTCGACCATATTATCTCAGCCTCCAAAGAAATATCTAAACAGAATTACAATTTAACATTACACTCTCACTCCTTAGTAGAAGGTCGATACAGGAATTATCCATTTCAACAGGGTTGGTATTCCTTTGCAAAACTGTAGTTGAAGATGTCTACTATAACCAGTTATCTCTCACACAGGGGCCTATACAATAAATTTCAGTATAAAATTTGTCTGGAGGAAAAGAAGCATACATATTTTTTGACAAAAACAATAAAATCATGCAAGCCAATGTATTTTCCTGTTTACTTTTGCTGCTAGGAAACAGACTATTGGATTGGCTCGTCCAGATACCTCATGGTATCCACCCTTTCTGATTCCTTTAATTGGTCTTTTTGACTCGTGGAACATACAGTATCCCACCTACATTTTATGCCTCTGGAGTTCTTTGGGAGTATACTATTCCCACTGAAAGTATTTACTTCCCTCAAGAGGGGACTTGGGTAACAGTGAAAGGTGAAAGAAACGTTCATTGAGGCAAAATAGCGGGGGTATTGGGCAAAACCAGAGGTGCCTCAGGTACCCAAATGGAAGGTGCTCACAATAAAAGCCTGCTACCCAGGACTGGTGGGCCAGATGGGCTCCCACAAATCAAGTATTTTCATGTAATATTTCTCAAAATCTGTATTACAACCAAAAATTTAAACACACTCAATGACTTAGCATACATTTCACTACGGAAAATACATGGTATTAACAAAAAATTCAAAGCAGAAAATAACTGGGTCTTGAAAGGGTTAACTTTTAAAGGTCCTATTTTGCATTGTTTAATTTTGTACACTACCTCAGATCCTTTTGAATACATACAGGATGAAAAAATCTTGAACAAATTTGCTCACTAAAAGCTGTTTGGTAACAACTGGCTCACATGCTACTAAAAATTGGCTCAAAGGTGCCAACATCTGAGATAGGGGTTGATACTTGAAGGTCATAGTTTTGACTTTAGCCGTTCTACATCTGAAATCAGATTTGTCATTTGTTAACATTTGTTATTGTTTATTGCCATCAAGTCAGTTACAACTCTTGGCGACCCCAAGTGTGCAGAGAAGAACTACTCCATAGGTTTTTCAAGGCTGTGACCTTTCAGAATCAGATCACCAGTCCTTTCTCCCAAGGAGCCTCTGGGTGGTTTCAAACCATCAACCTTTTGGCGATCAGTTGAGCACTTAATCATTTGGGCCACTCTTTGAAGTTCATAGTTTTGATTAGGGTGTAATAAAATAGTTTCCATGTGATTAATACCTTGAAATGGGTCCTTATAGTTTGGTTTCATAACAGATAAATGTACACATGCAAGTGTCAATAATACAGCATTTCAAGACCTGGTGATCTGCTTCCATAAAAATTACAGCCAAGAAAATTCTATGGGGCAGTTCTACTCTGTCATATGGGGTCGCAATGGGTTGGAATTGGCTTGACAGCATCCAACAACAACAACAACACCAAGATGTCTAAACTTCTAGAACAATCTATAGCTCCCATCTTTAATGAAGACAACCATGAACCATTCTTTTTCTATGCAGAAAGCAATAAGGAATTGAATGAATCAAACTCAAAAACTGTATGAAAGTTCTCTTCTCTCTTCTCTATCTCTGGAGAGGGATGACTTATAGGGGAACCTACTTAAAACCATTCAATGGCTCTCCACTGCCTTCGAGATGAAGTCCACCATGGTAAGATGTTCATTCTGTCATGTTAAATAAAAAAGGCAAATTACAGAACAATGTGACCTCAATTTTATTGCTCACACATGCAAATAAAATAGTCTTAAAAATACACAGTAAAATCAGAAATAGTAGGTATTGGAAATGATTCTTAATCTGTATTTTCATTTCTAAAATAAACATGCATCACTTCTGTTGTCAGAAAAAAAGAATAATCCTTTTGAAACGTTCAACTTTTCAGATATGTCAGAAATTAGAGACCAGGGGAGGCATGTTAGATCTAGTAGAACACTAAAAGGTCATCTGGTCTCTACTTCTCTCTTTGTAGATCTGAGGACACTGCGGTGGAGAGAAGAAAAGTGACATCACAGTTCCAAGAAGAGACCTAGGACCTTGCCCAGTGCAGGGGTCTGATGTCCCAGATACCTCTCTGAGCAGAAGGCAGAAGACTCTCTGGCAACGGGCTACAACAAAGACTTAGCCCTGGGGGATAGGCTGGCCTGCAGGCCTCTGAGATTCCTTCCAACTTTAAGAGTCTATGCAATATAATCTGGAAATATATCCTTCCCTCAGATTGGAGGTCCCAGAATCAGACAGAGGAAAAACAAAAGTATTTTTTTTCAGACAAAATAATTTTCAAAGATAAAGAAATCATATTTGGATTTTCATGACAGGCACAGCTCTATAACTGAATGGATTTTTTTGCCGTTGTTAATTTCAGATTGTACAGATTGCGTTTTGAAAAATAATATTTCTTCCTAAATGAAGAAAATGTGGCATACACAAAGATCTTTTGGTTGGCCTCTTGGCCCCTTGGTGCAAAGGCTTATCAAAGACTATGTCAGGAGATTGATTTTTTTCTTCAGGGACTCAGAGTTGGTCGGAGCTTCCAAATTCCACATTTTCCCTTCCAATGGAATGGTCTTTTCCCCTCAAAGCTTTGAGCCTCTGAGCTGGAGCTACATAAAGCCTCTGTCAGGTCAGCTTCTTTTGTTTTTAAGTAGGGGGAGAAAACCCATTGCCATCGAGTCGGTTCTGACTCATAGCGACCCTACGGTACAGACTAGAACTTTCCCATAGGGTTTCCAAGGCTGTAGATCTTTACGGAAGCAGACTATCATACCTTTCTCCTGCGGAGTGGCTGGTGGATTTGAATTGCCGACCTTTCAGTGAGCTGCCGAGTGCTTAACCACTGTGCCACCAGGGCTCCTTGTTGGGGGAGAAAGGGGGTGGAGAATCAAACTAGCATGTTGACTTTCGAAGCACTGACTTTCAATCTCAGGTCACAAACCAAATTATGGTGACCAAGAGACATCCTCTCTAATCTCCTGGCTACACATGGAGTCGGGTGTGGAGTAGAGTCTTTTTGCTCTGGGGAGGTGAAGTAACTTCAGCACCAAACTTCCAGACAACAGTAATAGTGGTGATGGTGATGACTGTGGTGCTTTGTACTGTCAGCAGCAACTCACAAGGATGGATCAGCCCATCACCTCTTCAGAGGCCATCTTGGCCTTGGTCTGTGTTCAGAGTAGGGCTTAAAATTCGTTCATTCCAATTCGAACCCCTGCTGACAATTTGCATTTCTAACGAGTTCCCAGGAAGTTATATTCAAGAACCACCTGGGGATCTTGTTAAAACGTGGATTCTAATTCAGTATATCTGGGGTGGAAATGCAAATTCTCAGCAGGGAACTTGTCAGAAATGCAAATTCTCAGCAGGAGTTCGAACCAGAAGGAACCGGTTTGAAGCCCTGGTTCAGAGACAATTCTCCATGAATTTCTCATGCTTCTGCACATCTTGTGAGCAGAAGCACTAAGTGCTTTTGTTCTGGAATGTGTTTTCAAGAATGTTTATCTACCAAACAGCCTTGAAAGATAGAGATGGTGTCTTGCTATACAGGAAAGGGCAGATTTGCTTCTGGCCTTGGAAGATAGAAATGATTACTGTCGAGTATAATAAAGATAATATCTCTCAATGGAACAAAGGGCTGGCATGATTACTGCCCATTATAAAAGATTTGAGTTCCCTAAGCTTGGAATTTCTCTCTTGTAATGCAACCTACTGAGTGTGCAGATATCACCTGGACCTCTTCACATCTTCCTGCGGGAACTGGGGCTCAGAAAACCAGGGCAAAAATGCTGATACTCTGCCTATTGTTAGTGCTGTGAGTAATAAACTGCTCATCTCTGATCCAAGAGTCCTGTGCCTCCTGCCAGCATCCATGAAACTGTGGCAGGCTAACGTGCAAGTAGGGTAAAAATCTCAGAGCCTTCACAGCTCTTAATAGTCCTGACTGGACTTCTACAGAAACACATGGAAGGAATTGGGAGAAAGAAAGGAACCTACAGCTTAAAGGTTAAAGGACTGCTTGTGGTTCAAGATAATCATTGTTCTATAACAAGCACATGTGTTTTTGACAATTATTACTAACTACTTTAATGACTAATAATAACTGGGGCCTCAGGGTCACAAAACCTCATCAGTGCCCGATTTGGGGTGATAATGATAAAAGAGCACGTTTAGGCTTAACCCAACATGTCTTTAAGGGCAGGTTCAGACAGAACCTCAATTGACTTCAAGGGCAGGTTAAGACAGCTAAACTGCCTTATGAAGAACCTCCTTGGAAGAATCAAAATGTCAAGTTACTGATCAGTTCTGTACCTGGGAGAGTTTTGGTTTAACTCTCAGGCTAAATACTAAGAAGCCATTCTTGACATTTTGTTCAATTTATATAGTATCACAGTATAAAAAGTAAAATGTTCAGAAAAAGTAAGTCATCATTTAGGGTTTGTGACTTTTTTTTCCATTTTTATTTCCAGCTCATTATAAACCACAGAATACGCCAATGTATTCTTTTAGCACAATTATACAGAAGAAATACAATGCATAACTGGAACTCTTTATTCAGCAATGGCCGTGTTCCAAAAACTAACTGAGAAAGATGTTACTTCCACTCCAAAAAACAAACAGTAGTTCTTAAATGCCTACAGAAAACTGAGTGGATTTTTAGAATTACTAGATTATTGCTTTATTTTTTAAAAAATTCAGTAATTACATCTTAGCTGGGGGTTTACCTTATTCAAAATATGTCTAATTTTAATAGCCTACTTCTCTCCATCCTGAAAAGAAACCTCATTTCCATTTATGAATATTGCTATTTCTGCCAATAAGATGACCCATAATTGATTTCTTTCTGAAATAATATAAGCTGTACCCAGAAATCCTCATTTCCAGTTTTCAAAATGATAGCAAGTGGGAGGGATGTCCCCTCTTCACCCCCATGACTTGCAAATAAGTAAAGGTCCCCCACTGTCTTTGCCTCAAAGGGTCCCAAAAGTAGTTGTGGAAGCAGATGTGATATGTGCCTCATACTGAGTACTTGAGTCTTTTTGCTCCCTGAACACATTAACTTGACATTTGGAAATATTGTATTTGAAAGTTACTATCACACGTAAATTTCCTAAATATTTCTGATAGAAAAAAAGATCTGCATGATGCCAATGAAAACAATCATTTAATTAATTTTTACATACAGAAAAAGCCTTCATTTCCCCCCCCCCCCCATGCATACTCCTGGCTGTTGCTCAAATTTATTCTTCAAATGTGGATTCAGAAGTTTGCTATATCTGTCACGGTCACAGCAACCCTTCTTGTTCCTGGTCTAACCAAAATACTGGCTTCACTAAAGTTAAAGCAGTGCTTAAGGGTATAATCCTGCGGGGCCTACTCCCCCACATCCACCCACCATCTGCAAAGAGAGCAGTAGAAGCCTTTCTACCAGATCCTTTTTAACTCCCTTAGTGGGAGGTGGCAGAAGCAGCTCCAATGGGCTGAAAAAACCAGTTGCCGTTGAGTCCATCCCGACTCATAGCGACCCTAAAGGACAGGGTGGAACTGCCCTATAGGGTTTCCAAGGCTGTAATTTTTACAGAAGCAGACTGCCACGTCTTTCTCTTGTGGAGAGGCTGGTGGGTTCGAGCCGCCCACCTTTCACTCAACGGGCTGAGGGGACAAGATTATTGGACAAGTGCTAAGGGAAAAGACCTAAGCAGACAGCTGATCCACTTCCCACAGACAAGGCAGGGGTGATGGGGCAGCTTTGCAGGACAAAGTTTTAGCAGGAGAAACAAACAGGTGAGGAGAGGCCAGGTGACTGGCTGCTTAGAGGCATTGAAGTTTTTTGGATGAAAGCCCCCATCCCATCTCCATACACAAACACACGGTCATCGGCATCAAAATCATCAGCTTCTCCCTCCTGGAGCTTGTGCTGGGAGGGTCTTACTGGGAAAACAAACACCAGAGAGGAAGTAGGATTTTCAGAACCTTGTATTTGGAATGTTTTCATCTCTGGCCCCCAGAACATTTTTTGGCTCCCCCTTGTGGGGAGAAGCTGTATTAAAGTACATCCTGGGGTAGGACCGAGATCTTTATCAGGAGATCTGGGAATCCAGAGACAACAGACTTATTTTAAAACAAGTTAAAAAAAAACTCAACAGGGCACGCGGGTGAAGGCAAATGACTCATCAACACTCTGGAGTGATCCTCAAACTCATGACTGGTATTGGTCCTTTGTTCCCCAAATTTTAAAAATTTATATCATTTGAGATGTCTCAGAACAAAAACAGTCATGTGTATCTACAGGTTGCTGTTGCTGTTAGCTGCTATCAAGTCGGCCCCCTACTCATGGCACAACTCATCAGATGCATAGGGTTTTCATTAGCTGATTTTTTGGAAGTAGATCACCAGGCCTTTGCTTGTAGTCTGTCTTAGTCTGTAAACATCCCTGAAACCTGTTCAGCGTCATAGCAACATGCAAGCTTCCACTGACAGACAGGTGGTTGGCTGCATTTGCGGTACACTGGTCCAGAATCAAACCCAGGTCTCCCACATGGGAAGCGAGAATTCTATCACTGAGCCACCACTGCTCCACATTTACTGGTTAATGATGATTAAAAATGTAGCTCCAAACTCATAACCCTAAACTCTAGCAGAGAAGAAAAAACAATGAGCCAGGATTCTAGGTTCTAGTTCCAGCTTGTCATTAGCTTACTAGGTGACTTTTGGCAAGTCACGTAGCTGCTTAAGGCTACATTTTCCCATAAATGGGGATAATAGCCTTCATAGATACTTCAGTGAGTTGTTGAGGGCACCAAAGTATTAGCAGAAGCTATAGTGTCTTTCAACCAGCATACGTAGATTTATAGGAAACATATATGTCTTTTAGAAGTCCCTCTATCTCAATGATCCTAGGCAATATTATCTGCTCTATGAAACCCTTCATCTAGCATCCATGAAGATGAGGCCAGTAGGGTGGGGAATAGGCCACATATCTTGAGTCAGAAAGACTTCAATCTTAATCCTGAATCTACCTCTCCTTCATTGTGTGACATTGGGAGCCTCAGTTTCCTCATCTCTAAAATGAGGTTAAATATAGTAACATCTACCCCCATAGAGGAAACCCCAGTGGCATAGTGGTTAAGCGCTACGGCTGCTAACCAAAAGGTTGGCAGTTCGAATCCACCAGGCGCTCCTTGGAAACTCCATGGGGAAGTTCTACTCTGTTCTATAGGTTGCTAAGAGTCAGAATAAACTCGACAGCAATGGGTTTGGGTTTTTTGTTTGTTTGTTTGTTTACTCCCATAGAGTTGTTTGAGGATTAAATGACGTAATGCATATCACCACTTAGCACAGTACCTGGCACACAGAAAATAGGTAGATGTTAACTATCATCATGTTATCATCGCAAAAGTCATCACCACACTCAATTTTTTTTCTCCTCTAACATAGGCTTCAGTGTAAGCTTCTCAGATCCATTGCATTATATGGATGGGGAGGTTAAAGGAGAAAGCTGGAGTTCTGCTAGGGTTGGAGCAAGGAGTGGTTGCAAAGGGCCAAGTTGTGAAATATCCAGTAAACGAAGTTCTGAAATAAGCGGTGCTTTGTTTTCATCCCGATGGTGGCTGTGATTGTGGGCCCCTTTTGGCAGTATTGTGCATTGAGACCTTAGGAAACAGTTGACAATGACTTTCAGACATCTTTTCTGTTCATAAATAAGAGCTTTAAACTGTTTATGAATATTATATCTATGTATATATTTATTTTTGCTGATTCATTTCACCCTAATATAATACCTATACTTTTTTTCAGTCTTCCAAGTTTTTTTGTTTTTATTTCATATTTTATTCTTGCCAGTTTGACATTTAACTACCCTGGAAAGAATAAAGATGCCTAGAAATACAGCTTGCACAGTGAATACATTCATTCAGCAAACCCTCCACTTTCTATTTCATGCCAGACATCAGGCTAGGCATGTCCGTTAAAAAGATAATACGAAGCTAGCCCTGTTCTCAAGGAGTTCACAACCGAGTGATGAGGCATGCTCATTCATCTAGGAAGCAGGTTCAGGAAGAGCAGGCTTGAAGAGAAAGGCGATCAGTTCTGTTTTAAACACATCCAGTTCGCAATGACTTTGGAGATAGGTGCCTGGAATGAAAGGAGTCTAGGCTGAAAATATGTAGTTGAGCCAGCAGTGGGCACCCTTGAGGTTATTCCAGGGAAGTGTGTGTATACAGTGAGAATGGGGAAGGACCAAAGATAAACCCCAGAGGAACCACGTTGAAAGGAATCCATGGAAGTAATAGACAAAATAGAGTCAAGGAGGGAAGACAAGAACCAGGAGAGAATGCCAACCCAGAAATTACATAAGGAATTTCCATACAGAAATCATTATGACAGAAAAGTACTAGCTGCTATTACTACTATTATTATTATTTTAGTGTTCAGAAGGTTTTTCCTCATTCACATGGATGGTTTAGTAGCCAGTCTCCAAGATGGCCCCCAATGATACACACCTCCTGGTATTCGTGCCCTTGTGTAGTCACAGTGAATCAGGGCTGGCCCTGTGTAACCGACAGAGTAGAGCAGAAATGAGGCATTGCAGCTTCCACCTTAGACTTTTAGAATATTTGCTCTGGGGGAAACCAGCTGCCATGCTGTGGAGGACATTCAAGTAGCCCTATGGAGAAGACCACATGGAGAGCAACTGAGACTCCCAGCCTACAGACAGCACCAACTTGCCAGCCATGTGAGTGAGCCACCTGCAAATAGGTCCTCCAGCCCCAGACAAGCCTTCAGATGACTGCAGCCTGAGCAAACATCTGACTGCAACCCACTAGAGGCCCCGTGCCAGAGCCATCCAACCTAGCCATTCCCATATTAATGACCCACAGAAACCATGAGAGATAATAAATTATCATTGCTCTTTTAAACAACTAAGTTTGGGGATGATTTGTTATATAGCAATAGATAACAATACAGATGGTTCCCTCTCCTGACTCTAGACAATAATAAAAAGATCTAGAAAGCTTTTGTGGAAACTATGCATTTCCTGGTAAGAATAAGTTTCTTCAACAAAGTCATTTTTGGTACATTGCATTACACTTGTTTTCCTGTTCCTTATATTAGTTAATATCTTAACACCACATGAACTACATGGCTATTGCCAGGAATCATTCCTTGGTTTATGCTTCCTTTTAGCAGGAGATGAAGCCCTGAATATCATAAAAGACAGTCATCATAAGGAAGCTAAGGAGCAATCTAGATGTCTTTCCAAAGGCAAGATACAACCAGCTGCTGTCAAGTCAACTCTTAACATGGCAACCTCATGTGTGTCAGAGTAAAACTGTGCTCCACAGAGTTCTCAATGGCTGATTTTCCTGAAGTAAATCACCAGGCCTTTCCTCCAAGGCACCTCTGGGTGCACTCAAACCACCAACCTTTCAGTTAGCAGCCGAGCACCATCCATAGACTCCAAAGAGAGGATATGACTGGCAAAATGTACCTATAAGGAAAGGCAAAGTAGCCGTGACATCTAAGGCCAACACATAACCTATAAAACATGACTGGACACTCCCTGGTGAGGCCAATTGTACTTGTTCTCCATGACAAAGAGCATGATGAGGTAACAAAACCAGAAATGTTTGTACATGGGCCCTAGATCAAGGAGAGACTGAGCGAAGCTACTTATAAAATCTTACTTGGCGAATCTCCATTTTGCTTCAAAAAAGAAGCAGAGGAAGAAGAAAGAAAAGATCAGAACTTATTCTACACATGCAAAGGGAAGGAAGACTACTGAACAAATGTCATTTTCTAAGCCTTTCTTTCCCAAAAGCCACTCACTCGCCCTGTCTCCTTTCACCCCCATGCTTATGGAAAATGGGGAAAAGTTATGGCTGAGTTACAAGAATAATAACATATAAAGAACAGTTCTGACTTTAAATATTTGGTCCCATTTTTTTCAGACCACATGCCCCTACCATGTTTAACCCAGAAAATATAGTCCCTACAGATAAAGGGCAAATAAGCCAGTAGGTCTGCAGCAAGAAGGAGCTATAGAAAACATGACTTGGCCAGGGCCAAGGCCAGAGCTTGAGTGTCCTGGCTCAGAAAGGAGGGAGGTCCTAGGTAACAGTGGAAGGAGCAGAAATACAAAGTCCTCTCTTTGCACTCCTGTCCCATTCTTCCTTAGTGGGGGTGGGATGCTGCCTTCCAAGTTTAGACAAATGGTACTGCTTGTATATGCTAATCTGGAATAGATAAGGTGCCCAAAACCAAAAACCAAACCCACTGCTGTCGAGTCGATTCCGACTCATAGTGACCCTATAGGACAGGGTAGAACTGCTCTATAGAGTTTTCAAGGAATGCCTGCTGGATTTGAACTGCCAACCTTTTGGTTAGCAGCTGTGGCACTTAACCACTATGCCACCAGGGTTTCCAATACGGTGCCCAGCCAGGAGAAACACAAGCTGAGACTGAATAACTGATCCAGGTAAAAGGGGAAGTCAGGCCTGCAAAGACCTGAAAACTGTGAGGTAAAGGACGAAAGTCCAAAATAAAATATGGGAGAATGCCTAGCTGGAAACTAGTTGAGTCCTGTTGACACAAAAGAATGAGAATTAAGCCTGGGGTTCCAGTGTGCCTGGCTGCAGTAGAAAATGAGGGCTTGGGTGAAGGTTTTTCTTTCCTCAAAGGGAAAGGGAACTTTGGAAAAGTTCAGTCTGGGATAAGAATAACAGAGTAACACTAGAAAGAGAAAGCTTACACCAAAATACTTAGGAAACGAAGGCCCTAGTCTAAAATCAAAGTGGGTCCCAGTAGCTAAATGCCTAGGATCTTGGGTTCTCTCAGAATTCTCTGTTGAGCTGAACTATGGCAGACTCCCTAGAGTTAGGGGGCTGTGGTTAGAAATCACTCTAAGAGAATCCTTATTAATATTTGTCAATTGTTCACCAAAATAAAACAATAAAAACACCTCATTAAGTAAAGAGAATATCAACAGCACTGGGTAAATGAGCACTAGAGCATCCTGTACAATTAACTTCATTCATCATTATCTGCTGATTCCAAACTTCCTTCTTCCCTCATCCTTTCAATGAGATCCTTGTAAATGCAATTTTCTGTTACGAAGAAAATATTGAGAGACTTCTTTTTTTCTTTATCCAATCCTTCATCCAACTGTTTTGATTTTGGATCCCTTGATACCCATGGAGGAGCCCTGGCGGCACAGTGGTTAAGCACTCGGCTGTGAACCGAAAGGTCAGAAGTTTGAACTCACTAGCCGCTCCAAGGGAGAAAGATGTGGCAGTCTACTCCCATAAAGACCATGGCCATGGAAGCCCTATAGGGAAGTTCTACTCTGTCCAACAGGGTCACAACAAGTTGGGATCGACTCAACAGCAATAGGTATCGGAGCAGCTGGTGGGTTTGAATTGCCAAACTTTTGGTTAGCAGCCGAGTGTTTAACCACTGCACCACAAGGGCTCCTTGATAACACAGCCTAATTCACAACTGGGAGTGAGTGGAGACTTCTGTATAATCTTGATCCAAAAATCTCCAAAGTACATAGGGGCAAGCCTGCAAAGGCTGGAATTTTGATTAAGGGGAATTGAGACTGAGGGAAGGATTACTGTACGTACCACAGCTACAGTCATGCGAACAAAATGTTGCCTACCAGGGATTTTTGCCTCACATGCAAATAACTGTTTGAAATAAGTATACCAGGCGCTACTTCTAAAGCGTCTGAAAAGTTTACTCTCTTAAGCAGTTTAAAATCTCCCTCAGGCAATTTTGTTTACAAATTAACAGAATTCTGAATTAATGAGGTCCCACTGCTTTCTTTTTAAATAACTTCAAATACAAGCTTACCCTCACACATATGGAAATAATCCTCCCCCATCCCAATAACACACTGGACCTCAAAAACATAAGTTTTCCTCCAGGAGCTGCTGAAGCCATCTTGCCAGAAATTCATTTTCCGATGGCACCATTCTGAAGCGAATGACAAATACGCTAATATTTACCTCCTTTAGATACAACATGGCTAACGAAAGCACATTATTTGTTTCCTCCACTACTCTTTCCATATTTCTCTCCAAAGACCTGAAGGGATGGTTTGGTTTTGCAGTCATCATAAATTTATTATACTGAACTTGTGACCCAGTCTGGATGAGAACCAGAGCAATATCCAACACGAAGAGGCAGAATTCACTCAATTCTGCAAAACTGATTTCTTTCTGAAATCCTGAAAAATGGCT
Organism: Trichechus manatus latirostris; assembly: GCF_000243295.1. Lineage (NCBI taxonomy): Eukaryota > Metazoa > Chordata > Mammalia > Sirenia > Trichechidae > Trichechus > Trichechus manatus. The sequence continues at coordinate 13,666,380 of NW_004444002.1, forward strand.
TCTTTTATTATCTTTACATTGTTCGCCTCTCTACGTGCTACCGGAATGTTTTATTTTTATTCTTTAACCAGTCCTAATAAACACATACTATATTGCTTTTTGTGCCTTTGAGTTACAGATGAAGAATTTGAAGATACCACAGGAGTCGGTATCATTTTATCAAACAAAACTTCATCACCTAAACCAGCTTTGCCCACAGAATTCACTCTGTAGCCTCTGTTGTCAGAATTGCTCCTTAGGAGGACTAATAGATAACAGATTTTTTTCTGAGGCCGATACCTTAAATGTTCCTTATTTTGAAATCACTGGTATGTGATCCCTCCAGTCACATAGCAAAGTAAAAGCCAACAGTACCTAATTTAAGTGGACTCACAGAATCAAATTATATGTCTACATACATACACACTGAGTATATATGCATATGAAACAAGATAAAGACAACAGATATCCATCCAGCAAGGCAAAACACATAAAATATTTAAAGATGAAATGATATAATTGCCCATAATACTACATACAGGGTATTTCTCTGCAGTTTTCCATCTGCAGTAAGGGAGTGTATTTATTTCTATCACTAAAGGGTAT
>NW_004444002.1:13680919-13734327 GCF_000243295.1 Trichechus manatus latirostris
TAAAAAAAAAAAAAAAAAAGGAGCTGATTCCTGCCTGAAGATTTCTTTCCCCTACCATAATTTTCATTATTCAGGATGGATATAGTATCATACGAATTTTCGATTTCATATGCTCTCAATTTCAGGCACCAGTGTGCATGCACTCACTGAAAGCAGAAATCCAACTGTCTATTGTCTTGAGAAAGCCTTCACCTAGAGCCACCACACTGAATTGGGAATTCTACCTTCCTAAACTGTGAGAAAATAAATTTCTGTTTTGTTAAAGCCATCCACTTGTGGTGTTTCTGTTGTAGCAGCGCTAGATAACTAAGACAGAATTCGGTACCGGAAGAGTAGGCTGCTGCTCTAACAGATACCTAAAATGTGGAAGCAGTTTTGGAACTTGGTAATGAGTAGAGCCTGGAAGAGTTTTAAGGTGCTTAATAGTAAAAGCTTACATTGCCTTCAAGAGACTGATGGTAAAATTATGGACGTCAAAGTCAATTCTGGTGAGGGCCCAGAAGGAAGTGAGGAGACCTATAGAGAAAGTCTCTGTCGTCTTAGAGAATACATATGGCACCAGAAACCATGTTGATAGAAATGTGGACATTAAATGTGCTTCTGGTGAGGCTTTAAAAGAAAATGATGAACATGTGATTGGACAATGAAGGAAGGGTGATTCTTTTTATGCAGTAGCAAAGAACTTGTCTGAATTATGTTCAAATGTTTGGTGGAAGGTAGAACTTGTAAGTGATGAACTTGGATATCTGGCTGATGAGATTTCTCCTTGCCGCTTATAGTAAAATGCAAGAGGAAAGAGATGGACTTAAAAATGAACAGTGCAAAATGAAAACAAAACTTAAAGATTTAGAAAATACTGTTGTACAAATTAAGGAAACTTGTCCCAGAATGTTCACCAAGGATACGGCTACACAATCTTTTTTTAAAGCGATTAAGCCTGACTGATGGATCTAACCAACTACCACAGCAGAAAACCCATCAGCTTAGACTGAAGGGGACAGAGAAAGAACAAAAGGAAAGAATGCTGTCTGCCTCTTGCAATTCTACAGGCAGGAAACAGGGCAAAGGAGCTACATCTGCTATCCTCCAAGAAAAGTAAAGGACTATCCCTTGACCAGCTCAGAGATCAGCAGAACTGTTGGAAGGAACATGGGAAGCAGGGCTATCTTGGTTTCAAAGGGTGAGGCCACAGACTCCTAGGTCTCAAAGTGTGGGGCTGCCATTAAAGTATGCCAGGAGGATGGAGCGGCTACCCAAAGCTGAGGGGGTGGGGCTGCCATGCCCAAGGGGCAGAAGAACAGAGCCTGCCGGGGACAAGGGGATTGGGTCTCCACTCAGATGGACTAGGGGAATGGGTCTGCGCAAAGCCAAGGGAGGAGAGCTGCCATTACAGAGGGCCTGGAAGGCAGAGCTGAAGCCCAGGGCTGAGGAGCCTCCACCCAGAATCCAGAAGGTGTGGCCAACACTCAGGGTCTAGAGAGCTGGGCCATTGCCCAGACAATCTCAGAGAACAAAGGATTATTTTCAAGCCTTGAGAGGCAATGTAATATGTTCTGCTGGGATTTGGACTTGTTTGGTGCCCATTATTACTTCTTTCCCTCTAATTTCTCCCATTTGTAATGGAAATATCTACCTTGTGCCTGTTCTGCCATTATAGTTTGGAAGCAAATAACCTGTATTATAGATTTCACAGGTTCTCAGGTGAAGGAGAAATTTTGCCCCAGGATAGAATATACCTAATATCTCACCCATATTTGATTTAGATGGTTCAGAAGATGAGATTCTAGACTTGGAGTTGATTTAAGACTTTTGGGATGATGTGATGGGATGAATGTGTTTTGTACGTGGCAAATACATGAATTGGGGGGGAGAGGCAAAGGATGGAATGTTATGGATTTAGTTGTGTCCCCCAAAAATATGGTTTGTAAATCGTAACCTCTGCTCCTGTGGTTATAATCCCATTTGGGAATGGGTTGTCCTTGTTATATTAATGAGTCAGGATTCGTGCAGGGTGTATCTTGAGTCTATCTCTTTTGAGATATAAAAGAGATTAAACAAGCCAGCAGAGACAGAGATGGGGGAAGAGATGCCAAGCCACATGAAGATGGCCCAGGAGCAGAAGCTCAAAGAGAGAAGGACCTTCCTTCAAAGCTGACAGGGAGAGAAAGCTTCCCCTAGAGCTGGCACCCTGAATTCAGACTTCTAGCCTCCTAAATTGTGAGACAAAAATTTCTGTTTGTTAAAGCCATCCACTGGTGGTAGTTATCTAGCAGCACCAGATAACTAAGATACCTATATAACAGTTTTATAAATGGAACAAGTTGGCTTAAACTGGAATGATTTTTAAGGGATTTTTCCATTGCCTATTTTCCATGACAGCTCACCAACTCAGGGCTTGGAATTGGAAAGATCTTTTACGACAACAGTGAGCACAGGCACATATCTAATAACAGGAAATTTTTCACAAGTCGCCCTCAAAATAAGAATGAACCGTTTTCCAAAGTCGAATGCGTTAGTTCTCAGGGTTCCTCCCCACCCAGCCACTTACAGAGAAAAATGCAGTGCGGAGTGCCTGACTTGTTGAACTGGAGTCAGAATCAGGATTAATATTTTGGGTTTATTTCTCTGGTGCCTGCCTCTAGGAATGTACAAAAGAGATTGGCCATAAGAAAGCAAATTTGTATTAAAAAGTATCAGTCAGAAGAGACAAAAGAAACAGCCACTTGGAGAGACAACATGTATCTGATTGTTTTTTTCTGAAAACGGAAGCTGAGATTAACAAAAGAAAATCAATGCTGCTACTTCAAGGAAGAAAGGGAGAGGAGGTGGCATTCCAAATTCATGAAATGATGGAGAAAAGAAGAAAGGGAAATAGTTTCTATATTTCTGATACAAGGTCAGTCAGTATTCATAAAAACAAAGGTGGAGGGAGATGCTGCCAATTTTGAGAAACATTCCTAACAACTGAGAAGTCAAAATCAGTTCAAACACAAACTTAAATCAGGGTCTAACGACAATTCTGATGACCACTGATTCTATGTCTGTTTTGGGGGTGAAGAACTATGGGGTGGGGGCTGAGAAGAGGTTAGAGTCAAGGGGAGAAAAGGAACAAACAGGAGGAAGCATTCATTACCTTAAGAACCATTCATCCTAGCCCTGCTTCCTATGATCCTATGGTATTCCTCCCATAGAGCACACAGATGGAGAAGGGTAATGGACTGGAAGATGAACTAGAAGCTACACAATCTTCACATAAACCAACTGAAGTGGCCATACCAAACAAAAAGCAGCACTGAAGCATGTATGCTGATAGACAGCCAGAATATCAATGCTGATCACATTCCCAGAGGAAACTGCAAACGATTGGAAACAGACAAGAAATCTAGCATTTCCAGTGACACTGATGAACTTTTATCCTAAATGTCATTAAAATGGTAAGGTTCAAAGACACACTCTTCATTTATGGGGTATGATCCCTATAAGGGCCATCCATGTAGCCCCCAACCACATCCCAGGAAGGTACACATCCATGCTGTGGTGAAAGCATAGTGACCGGCACACTCTGTAAATATCTATGGGAGAGAGGCAGTGAACATGTATAGAATATAGAGGTTTCAAGAAAAAGAAAAATCATCAAAGGGGTACACAGTTAGGTTTGCAAGTAAAGGTAGTAACCGTGGGATTATTTAAGCTGAGATAAAAATGGGGAAAACATTTAATAAGCTTTCCAGGATATTATACACATGACTGGTTTCCATCTCTACTAAAGACAGAACAAAATATATCATTTTAAAAAGTTAGGTTAAATATAAAGAAGACTTTTTCTATAAACTTCCTGTCAAATACTTGAACAGATTATTAAGGGAAACTGAAGCTATTTTAAAACAAACTGTATTCTCATCTAATCTAACCAAGATAAACTAGGCCGGGCAACAGTCTAAATGGCTTCAGTGAAGTTCCAAGGCTATGCGAACTTTCTGATCAATGCTAGTAAGAACTCTAAAATTCAAATACGAGTTTATAGAGACCAAGGAGGTGCATGTTCTTTCCAGTCCTTGCACTTAATATCCGTCCTAATCTGTCTACATATACTAATATATCCACAATTCACCATAACTTTCTAATAAACCCAATACCAGTGTTCAAGTGAAGAGGTAACCATTTCTATTTTATAGGCCTCTTTTTCCTTTCTTTTTTGGTAAGCTCCCCTCCATCACTTTCAAATCTTTTCCATCTGGCGAAAAAATAATGGAAAAATCTCATTTCCTGCGCCTACCCTGCCTGATCCTTGCTGGTGACAGGGCCCACTTAACTGTCACCTGATCCATTCCTCACCTGATCTCCCTACCACCACTCAACTGCAATCTCATCCACTCTGAACTTCCTAGAGCCACTGTGTTTACTTTTCTTACCACATCCTACATACTGTACCTTGTCTTCCTATTGAGCCATGCCTTCTCTTTCCTAAGAGTAGAAAGAAGTCCATTGAGAGAAGAAAGCATGACTGGCTCATCTCTGCATCCCTATGACCTGAGGAAACTACCTGGCACTAATGTCTCATGACTTGAACTACAGCCATTTGGGGGGTATAAAGATACCGTTACCAAAGCCATAGTTCACGGGCCAGAACTTACTGAATTCTCTATTTCTTTCATTTCAAGTCTGGATTATTGTGCAAAATATTATAATGGATGAAAGCAATAACTTTCATTTTAAGCCCTGAGATACTAAAATTCTGTTCACTAAATATGCTCATTCTTATGAGCTGACTTATGTGCTTTTTTTAAAATAATAAAACTACCTGAGCTCTTCCTTACAGCTTAAGATGAAAAATATTTTCAAACTTTACTGCTCAAACCCAGCAAATTCACAGGATTCTCATTAGCTTCTCCACCAAAAACAAACCAACCTGTTGCCTTCGAGTCAATTCTGACTCATAGCGACCCTATAGGACAGAATAGAACTGCCCTGTAGGGTTTCTGAGGAGTGCCTCGTGGATTCGAACTGCCAGCCTTTTGGTTAGCAGCTGAACTCTTAACCACTACACCACCAGGGTTTCCAGCTTCTCCACAGTCACTTATAAAATGGTTTGAAGAGTGAAGGTGGAGAGCGTCGCACAATTATCAGAAACTTGAAAGCCTGGGAAGTACCCTGAAGAATGAGAAGAGTTCATTACTGTCAAATTTCTGGCTGGGGTGTGCGGTGTGGGGTGTGGAGGTAGGATCAATGGCCAACATCACTCTACCAAACAGATAAGCAATATTTACTTGGTGTTGTTGTTAGTTGCCATCAGTTCGATTCTCACTCATGGAGACCCCATGTGCTACAGAGTAGAACTGCTCCACAGGGTGTTTTTTTTTGGGGGGGAGGGTGGTGGGCTATAATCTTAACAGAAGCAGATCACCATGCCTATCTTCCATAGTACCGCTGGGTGGGTTTGAATCTCCAATCCTTAGGTTGGCGGTCAAGTGTAAACCGTCTGTGCTGCCTAGGGACCTAAAACAGTTTCCACGAAGTCCAATTCAAGGAGACCCCAAATGTTTCAGAGTAGAACTGTGGCTGTGCTCCATGGAGTTTTCAATGGCTGTGATCTTTCAGAAGAGGCTCCTCTGGGTGGATTTGAACTGTCAACCTTTTGGTTAATAGCCAAGTGCTTAACCATTTGCACCAACCAGAGACTAGCCTGGTTACTTGGTAATCCTTACTATAACAGCTGCTTGGTCAAAAGTTTCCAAAACTGATAGAAAAGAGTGCTAGCTAATGCAAGGGGCTCAAAATGTAAGCTCCATTCAGTAACTATTATAAGGATCACGCATTTTCAAGTCTGCATAAGACATATGTATTTGATGAGTTTATCCTTTCTCATCAATGGCTACTCCTCTGTTTAGGGTCCAAAGCAATGTACTTTGGGTGAGAATAGTCTTCCCTTTGTCCACCACCTTCCTCTTCCCTTAAGCAGAATCTCCAATAAGGAGTGAAATAGCGATAATATTCAGGATTAAACATGAACTTTCATTTGACTAAATGAGCCATTCCAAAATTCACCCCTCAAAGATTCCATTCCTCTTCATATTCAGCTGTTCTCTAGAAAGACCTTTACCCTAGACTACATGAATACCTATTCAAAATGGATACTCCTCAGATGTGACTTCTAATTTTGCCAAGGCCTTACAAAGGTCCATGTTAAAATCCCATAGTGCACATCACTCCAAGTACATTATTAACAGAGTTTTTCCTCACTTGTGCTTCAGAATCAGTGGATTACTTAGCTCTTTAGACACTGCACCACCACTCCATCCTCCTGGTAAACCAGTTAATATCTTCCTGTACCCACTTCCTTTCTCTGTTTCCCAGCACACTAGTTAGAGTAGATATTGCATGGGTTTTATGCAATCAATCTTGTTCTCTCAATTTAAAATATATTCCCACAAATCTTGCTACTCTCTCTGAAGTGGGCTCTATCCCTTCCAATTATTGCACACTATTACCCTAAAATCTTTCTCCAACGATAATAAGTTCTACTTTCCCTTCCTGTTGTTTTCCTTCCCCCCATTCACTGCTTCATCCTTAATGAAATCAGCTATACGTTTTCCTATTCTTCATACATCCCTGCGGACTTGCACACTTCTTCGTTGTTTGTACTGTAATCCAACTCTAAGTACTTTTCAGCAAATTTCAATGTCATGCATCTCCCTGAGATGTCTAAATTGGTCGTATCAATTGGGCTTAAAAGCATAGCTAGACAGAATTCAGTCAAACATGAGGGAGAACTTCTTGACCATGAGAGAGACTTAAACATCGGAACAGATTACTGAAAAAAGGATATAAAATATCTATCTTAGAAATCTTTTTAAATAGGATGTGAAACCATTGCTCATATATGATTTAGGAATGGAGAGATCTAAGCAGAGGAATTAACTAAATGGCTTATTTATGTCCCATCTATATCTAAGATTTTGTAATATAGTCAACCTAACTGTATTTCTCAAATTTGGCTAAGAAAGCTTTAGATTCTTCTAGAACGATGATAAAACTCATTACGTCAAAAGTAGTTCAAGATACACTACAAAATGATCGAACATTTCATTCAGTTTGAGTTCCTTTTGGGAGTAGATGGAAATTGTAACTTATTATGGCCTTTTAGGGGAGAGACAGGCTATGTTCCAGACCAGCTGGGTCACCTTGGCCAAGTCAATCTACCTTTTACAGCTCCAGTTTTCTTATCTGGAAAATGAAGGGATAGGACTCAACAGTCTTCACTAGTCCTTCTAGCTTTAATACTCTATAACTATTTTACCAACTAGGAAAGTGAAGGAAAATAGGTTAGATTCCTTATTTCTTCTTATCCATTAATTTTCCCTTGCAGTCAATTTATCATTTCTGGTTGCTGTGCTTTTGAGTCTCCTTATAGTACTGGTGCTATGAGGGTAGATTTGGTATCATGGCTGCAAAAGAGGTCCTTTTGGCAAAGAGAAATTCCCTCGCAAGGAAAGATCAGTTTCTTCATTGTTCTTTGTAGAAGGGGCCTATAGGTTGAGTCCTAAGCAATAGTTTTCAGATTCGACTCCAGGGAATCTTTTTCACACAAGGAGACTTCAAAAACTATTTGACTAACTTAACACTGACCCTCACAAAAGCTCCACCTCCATATTCACTTAACAAACATTTATTAAGGCTTTCTCTGAGTCAGGCATTAGGCTGAGGGTTATGGGGGAAACGATTAAGATTGGGCCTGGTTGTCAGGGAGCTCATGATTTATTTCGCAGCTGTGGCACAGAGCTCAGTGCTATATAAAACATACTAGCGAGGCAATCTTTGTTCTGTCACAACTGGAGCCATGAGTCCTCAACGTGTATATGTGGTTTTGACTAGAAGTTGTGTGTTCAGTAGGCGTTGAAATCCACATGTCAAAAATGGAGCTGTTAAGAAAATAGTTCAACCCCATTAGTAATCAAAGAAATGAAAGTTAAAACAATGAGATTCCGTCATTCTCCTAGCAAATGGGCAAAGATGGAAAAAGATAAAATGCAATGAGGATGACAGTGTGGCAAGATGGGCACTCTCATACACTGCTATTGGAAATGGGAAATAAACTATCCATAATAAATTATGGTACATTCACACAAATGAGTTCTATGGAACTACTAAAAAGTCTGTTTTCAAGAATATTTCATGATATGGTAAAATACTCATGATGTAACATGGAGTGAAAATAGTCTAAGTATGAAACTATATATACAGTAGAATCACATTTTGATAAAATCACGTATTTTTCTTTGTGACTACATAGAAAAAAGACTAAAAGGAAATATACCAGAATGTTAACGGTAGTTATTGTGGGTAATTTTGCTATTCTTTTAAACGGTTTTCTGAATATTTCAAATTTTCTGCAACAATGCTATGTACCTTTCCAATAATAAAAAGTTATTAAAGTGTATAGAAAAAAGAAGAATATACTCTAAAATGTTAACAGAAATTTTCCTTGGACTTTCCTTGCATTCTTTATGTTTTCCATATTTTAAATTTTTTCTACAGTGAACATGTACTACCTTTATAAAACTTGATTAAGACTAACTAGACTGTCAGATGAATTAGCAAAGACTAACGTGAACAAGCATATATTATTTAAATGACTCAGTTCTACTGCCACAGAGCTTTGCAATACTGTTAGGCTCTATCTCCACTGATTATGGTTTGGGGCAGGTCACTTAACTTGCGTGTGCTTTAGGGAATCGATCATAACTGCATGCTTCAAAGGGATACCGTGATGATGAGTGTGATAGCATTGGTTAAGTGCTTTGAACTCAGGAAAGAAAGATATACAGCAAGTAATAATGGATATTTTAATTATCTACTGGGTAATGTTTCTGTTTAGATTGCCCTCAGTAATTTCACCCACTCTCATTCCTTCAACTATCATCTCCCCCCATGACTCCCAAATCTCTATCTACCCGTCCCTACCGCACACATAACACTTCCTTTCTTTAAATATTTCTTCTTCTCCCCTATTCTTGTTCTCTGGCTCCTTTTTTCTCCCTTCCTTATTTGTACCAAAAATCCTTTGTATCAATTTAAATTGATTATGAATGAATCATGAACTTGACTAACCAACTTTCTCTTAAATCAAGAAAAGTTCATTTAATTACCTTGGATATGAAGTTTATAAAACTGTTTTTAAATTGTCATTCTTCTTTGGTTCCTACTAGGTATATATAACTATATAAATTTCATATGTTAGAAAACATTCAAATATGAATATACTCTCCCTTACACATTATGAATTCAGCCCCAAAACTTATCAGTTCAAGTGTCCTGGCCTCAGATTCAGGGGAGCTGGGTTCTAATCTTTTTTTTTTTTTTAATTAAAATATTTTATTGTGTTTTTGGTGAAAGTTTACACAGCAAACTAGGTTCCCATTTAACAATTTTTACACAATTTGTTCAGTGACATTGGTTACATTTTTCACAGTGTGTCAACTTTCTCATTATTTCCATTATGGTTACTCCATTTCCATTAATCTAGTTTCCTGCCCCCTTGCCTTCTCGTCTTCGTTTTTGAGTAAATGTTGACCATTTGATCTCATACAGATGATTTTTTAAGGGAGCATGAATTCTAACCTTGGCCTCACCACAAACCCACAGTGTGATCTTGGGTAAGTCATATCCCCTTTCTGGGTCCGTTTCCTTGCCTTTAAGAGGAAGTGAGCAGACTGGATTATCTTGAAGGCCCAGATAACAGATACGAAAGCACCTTGCCAAATGGCGAAGCCGACCATACAAAGGCGCTGCCTCCACTCTCCACTCTATCCCCGCCTAGAACAGCACCAGGCACAAACCAGGAGCTCAATATCCAACAATATAATTGGAATGACACCCTACAGCAGAGGAGCCCACATCCCAAACCGGCAAATAATCTTTTACTAGCAAGTACAGTCCACTAAGCCTTTTGGCAATTATTCTTGAACAATAAAGCTGTCAGGCCTTGTTTTAAAAAGTACTTATAGATAAAGGGATAAAAAGGGGAACGGGGAGCTAGGCTTGTTATAACAGCGGGTTAGCAGAGCTGGGAAGAATTTTAGTTTGTCAGATGATATTCTGAGATGGTATGGTAGGTGGGAGGTCAGATTGTTATCAGGATGAATGGGTATCTGGGTATAGACAGCAGGCCAGATGTAGGAGTTTAATAAGTGGAGCAATAGGCAATTCAGGACAGGGGGCTGCTGAGAGAGGGCCCTGCCGTTCTCCGGAAAAACTTTTCCATTATCACTAACCTTCCCTCCATCCATCGCGTCTAATAACGACTAGATACTCTTGCCTTCACACCATCTCTTGTGATTACTCTTACAGTCACTGTTCCCTTGAGTAAATCCGGAAAAGGCGCCCTCTCCGGGCCATCTAGTTGGAAAAGAATGCAGCGATTGCAAAAGGTACACTTCTCTGGGTGGACCAATTAGAAAAAAAGCATATCCTTGGTGAGCAGTCCCCTGGCTGAATTTCAGATCCCACTTACATCCCTTCAGCCTGGCATCTACCATACTCTGTGGCCCTGATGGTGTGTGTGTGTGTCTGTCTGTCTGTCTGTCTCTCTCTCTCTCTCTCTCTCTCTCTCTATATATATATATATATACCCATTGTGGTTGAGTCAATTTTGACTCACAGTGACTCTATAGGACAGAGTAGAACTGCCCCATAGGGTTTCCAAGGCTGTAATCTTTACAGGAGCAGACTGCCACATTTTTCTCCCACAGAGCAGGTAGTGGGTTTGAGCTGCCGACCTTTTGGTTAGCAGCCGAGTTCTTCACCACTGCACCACCATGGCTCCTTATACATATACATATATATAGATATAGATATATATCATGCTTAATATTTGACTAATTCCTGCCCACTGCTGCATTCACCTGCCCCACTTCCATCAGAGGCTCCAATTACACTGGGCACGATTGTCGTTTCTCATTGTGCTTTGTATTGGGAACAGACTCATTTCTGAATGACTGGAAACTAAAGGTTTCAGTTAGTTTTTAAATGGAAAGGATATCATTTTGGAAGATGGAAAACAGAATGAGTCTCATTTTGGGGAAAAATAATACTTCCAAAAATCGTTCCACATTACGTTTTGTCCCATGTAATCACAGGTCACCAGTTGCCATAGAGTCGATTCCAACTCATGGCGACCCCATGCGTGTCAGAGTAGAACTGTGCTTCATAGCGTTTTTCAATGGCTGATTTTTCGGAAATAGATTACCAGGCCTTTCTTCTGACACACCTCTGGGTGGACTCGAACTGCCAACCTTTCGGTTAGCTGCCGAGAGCGTTATCCGTTTGCACCACCCAGGGACTCTGTCCCATGAAACACTCCTTGGAAAATATGAGTCTTTGGGTGAAGTTAAGTTTAGGAAACACTATATATCTCTACTGGAGATTAAAATCAAACATCAGTGAATAAGGCTCTTAGAAGTTCTGCAGTAAAGAAACCTGTTTAACTTGATTTCACGCACCATTTCCCAAATGTATCAACCATAGAACCTCACTAAAAAGACCTTGCCTTCTGTTTAAGTTTTCATTCACAACCTTCCCAACACTACAGGCCTTCTTCACTTCCTGGAGAGGATTTCCGAAGGCAGAGCTGTTAGGGCCTGAGGGAGGGTTCCTGGAGAGCAACAGTTCCAGACTGAAATTCCCTGGCTCAGTGTCTCCTTGGGAACTCCCTCAGGAGGCCCAAGTGTGCACCCACTGCCCCAGCGAAAAACACCTATTGTCTAGGAAGTTTGCTCTGCCAGGGACCTCAGGGCCCGGTTTGCGTGTGCGAGTGTAGCGATGAAGGGAAAGTACTGGCTGCTTCAGATGACAGGGGAATGACCTTAGCAAACAAGGTCTGGGGCTTTGGAGAGAAGAGACAGCACATGCCTGTGCAGGTTGCAGGTTCCTGACGAAGAGAAACTTCCAGAACCTTCCCCACTCGTCACACACATCCATGTCAAGATTTTGAGTTTGCCAAGCACTACAGGCACTATCTCATAGGACCCTGACAACACTGAGAATTAGGAGAAGGAAGTAAATACCTACAGAATACCCAGTATACATGAACCACTGAGGTTTTCATCCATATGTTATCCTAGTAAATAGTTTAAAGCCTCATAAAAACCCTGTGAGAAGTGCCATTATCATACCCCTTTTTTTCAGAGGTTGAAACTACGGCTCAGAGCGTCTACTTTGTAACAGTCACTGGGTTAGGTTCTGAGAAGATGGAGGAGAATCAGACATAGTCCTTCCCTTGATGGACTCACAGCCTGGGGTTGGGGGGCACCAGCAAGTAAGCAGCACACAGAAAACTGTGGAAAGCTACTATGACAGCTACAAATTGTGATAACAGCTAACACTTACTGAGCGCTTAACTATGAGCCAGGCTCCCGGCCAAGTGCTTTTACATTCATTATCTTATTTAATGCTCACAACATTCCTATGAGGTAGGTTTTATCATTATTCCCAGTCTACAAAAGAAAAAACTAAGCCTCAGAGAGGTGAACTGACTTCTCTAGCCAGGAAAGGGTGGAATGAGGATTCAAACTCAAATCCATTTGACTATAGATCCTGCTCTGTTAACTACAAGGTTAAGAATAAAGGGCCCTGTGGAATCATCATTGAGAAACATCTTGAACTTCATATTCTGGCTCACATGGTAAAGTCTTTTTTTTAATTGATTGGAATACTCATTTGAACCCAGCTGAGAGAGGGCTTTATCTTATAGACACAAAACTGCACAGACTTAAAATTGTAGCTAGAGATAATCCCATCATAGTAAGTGACAAATCTGCATCTATCGGTTACCCTTAACTTGGGGCTGCTGGTATCTCCAAAACAGACCACGGAGATATGACTAGAGACTATTTGCCTTAAGTCACAAGAATGAAACTGACGTAAGCATATCTGAAATTTGTATCCTAAGAGCTAGAATCTGGCCAGTTTCTAGGTAAAGCTTCAACTTTGGGTTCTTGTTTCCACAATATTAACAACCCCAAAGTCAGATCAGCTAAAGTTTGGTTATGTCTTCTGTACTAGTTTAAATGGGGATAGGATTGTGGATGATACCAAACATATCTGAGGATGCTTAAAGAAACTGAAGGGGGAAAGCCAGAATTCATATAAGAATATGAGCTGCTTTTCTTCTTTACTGGCTATAGCCTTGCTGTTTTAGGAAAAGGGGAGTTTTTTTGCCCCTCAGTAATTGAGGGGTTTCACTTTCCACTCTACTCTTGAAGAGCAGAATACTTATTTAATAAGTCCTACCTGTCTTCCTGTCTAATCAGCATATGCCAAAAAATTATTTACTAGATTGCTCCTGCTGCAGAAATACAATCATTACTACATACTAGGACGAACATGCATCAATATGTGGTTACTGTCCAATTAATATATCACATAACAAAGTTAAAACAGGCAACCTTCAGCTTTATAAGGTACCGACTCATACATTACAGCCATCTCACCTCCATCTTTGGAAAAAAAAAATTCTGACTAAATTCATCACAGAAGACACAGAAGTTACCCTCCTGCCTGCCAGGCCTCCACATAGGGTGACTTTCACCTATGGGAACATGCAGAGCACAGCCTGCACAGAGCACAGCCTCCATCCCTCCATTACCCCAAAGCATCTTCTGGACAGTTTTGATTTTTGCATACAGGAGATGTTTTTCTTAGCACTGAATGTTGGCTCAGCTTAGCAGCACTAGAAAAGCACACTCACTTCTTAGCACTGCTTTTCTGATGTCGATTCGAACAACATTCAGCAATGTTTTCATTCTTTATTAGACATTAATGAAAACAGTAAGCAAAGCTGGGTCAATAGTCATTGGTCTCACGTAGAAAATGATAGCTAGTCAATTCTTTTTGATAAGCCCCTAGAAACAGCAAATAAAACATCTGTGCCATAACCCCTTGTCAATAGAACAGCCATAAATCCAAGTCTCAATACTCTGACCAATGCTCTAAACCAAAACCAAGACCAAACCCATTGCCGTCGATTCCGACTCACAGCGACCCTATAGGGCAGAGGAGAACTGCCCAACAGTTTCCAAGGAGTGGCTGGTGGATTTGAACTGCTGACCTTTTGGTTAGCAGCCGTAGCTCTTAACCACTGCATCACCAGGGCTCCCAATGTTCTAAGGAAAACAAAAATATTTCCTTTAAGCAGAGTAACAGAAGAATGTGGAGGATGTCATCTCTCTCTCAAAATAAGAGTGAACGTTTTGGTAATCTTGAAAGTTTCTTCTTGACTCAACTGGGCAACAGAAACCTTCTAAAATTTTGTTTCTGGCAGACAGTACATAAATGGATATAAACATCTCTCAGTCAGGGCTATCCTTAGCAGGCAGAGGAGGGGGAAACCCAAGTGATGAGATTTGAAGGGTGCTGAGAAGGCCACACAACTCACAAATGCTATAATTTATGTTTCTTCTAGGAGCCCTGATGGCACAATGGTTAAGCGCTCAGCTGCTAACCGAAAGGTCAGCGGTTCTAATCCACTAGCTGCTCCATGGGAGAAAGATGTGGCAGTCTGCTTCTGTAAAGATTTACAGCCTTGGGAAACCCTGTGGGGCAGTTCTCCTCTGTCCTACAGGGTTGACTCAAAGACAATGGGTACTTACATATGTTTCATCTCTTTGTATTAAGGGCACTATGCAACCAAAACACACACACACATGCACGCGCGCGCTAACACGAAAACATTCCCAAGAAAGATAACACATTAAGCCCCTTTTGATTACTTTGATTACTGGCACATTTCCCTTCCCACAAATAGAGGAATTGGAATGCCCAGCTAACTTGTACAGGGAGAGGACAGCAGGACAACAGTTTGAAAACCTTGATCATAGGATACTTTCTGGAAAGGGTGCAGCAGGGTGATGGTAAGCCACCACCACCTTCCATAGGGGTGGAAGGGAAAGGGATAAGGGCGGTTGGGGTAGTATTTTAAAGGCATAGGATACCAGGCACCATTGGAGAGGAAGGGATGACAGATGAAGGGAAGGTTAAAGGGCACTGAAACCCAAATTGCGCTCACTTCACGGTTTTGGTTAAAACCGTTCCTGATCCCTTTTCACAGGGATTGACTCTGAAGAAATTTCCCATAATAGAATTAGGAAAGTAAGCTATAATTTGGTATTTGTTCCTGGAAGGCTCACATTAACCGACAGTAGCTCCTGGGAATTTCTACCAAATTTGTTCTCCAGCTGTTGGCAGATCATGATGGTGGGTAGATACAAACAGCTGCAACTCTCATGCCCTCTCCTTTCCATCTGGCCCTGATCTCTGTTTGGCCCCATCTCTAATCTCTGTGAACAGCCAACGCGCACATCTCTGGCAGCCCCGTCACTCCTGAGCTCACATGCAAGTGACAGATTGGTTGTGTCTCCTGATTTAAAACGATTTTATTCCTTGGGAATACAATTCTGAAGATTTCGTGAAATTTCATGGGAAGATATGTCACAATTTTAAAACATCTGATTTGGCTTTTTTTTTAAATTTCTATTCATGAAGCAATAAAGTGTCTTATTCAAATGTGAGTCTGAAACGTAACTTTTCAAACTGTGAACAAAATGGAATGAAAATAACTCCTGTAAATTTTGGAACTTCTTTCATTCTGCATGTCCCCTGCATTGAAATAGCTTATGGAAACATACCTTGTGTTTTACACAGATGACAACTTGTCAATGGGAAAAAAAGGACTTCCCTGTTCCTTTTGAATGGCGAATGTAATGGGTGAACTCTAAACTTCCTCTTAGGCACTAGTACTTTAAATGTGGTATTGTTTTCTGTTTTTTGTTTTTTTTTTAATTTATCAGATCCAGCTGTTGCCTTCTTTACAAGTTCTCGTCCTTCAATAAAATTCAATTACAGTTATCTGTGGGATGTCTTTTTATTTATATCCCACACAAAATAGATAGATATTTTAATATTAATGTTTTCGCCCTCTATAAGTTAAAAATTCAAGCCTATCATGGAAACAATAAATTTGAAAAGGGATCTCTTATTATAGTGTGTGATTTTGGTATTTAGAAGCCGTAAGAGTCATTCTTCTTATTTATTTATTTACTTATAAGCTAATAAAACAATTTAATTAAGGTTCACTACTGCAGACAGTATTTTGCAAAATAGATTACTTTTGCAATTTTTCACAAAATAGGTACCTATAAATATTGTCATTTCATATTGCAAAGTCACAAGCAATCCTCTCCATGGGGAACCTACTCTATAATGAGCTGCGTTAAGTTCTTATCAAACGAGAGCTGGGAAAGAAGACAAAAAAAAATCTCACACAGGAAAATGCACCGTTAATCAGTTTCAATGTTCCTTAACCCCTTGCCTTCAAGTCAATTCTGACTCATAGCGACCCTACAGGACAGAGTAGAATTGCCCCATAGGGTTTCCAAAGCTGTAAATCTTTACAGAAGCAGACTGCCACACCTTTCTCCCATGGAGCAGTAGGCTGGTTTGAAGCGCCAACCTTTCTGTTAGCAGCCGGGTATTTAACCACTGCACCACCAGAGCTCCTCTGAATGTTGGTTACTGCAACAAAAATCTACATATATAAAGTTTACTTGCTTGAAAATGTACAGACAGATATAAATCGGTTGATTCTGTCGTCTCGGTAAAATGCCATGCCTTTTTCATCTTTTCTTACATGTGGAAATCAGTAAGCAACCAAGCTGATAGTTACAAAAGCCTAAGTCCACATCTAATTAAACCCTGGCACTATTTTAGCCTTAAATCGTAAGCACAATTAGGAAGGCCAGGCAATTCACTGTATTGTATACAAAAGCCAAAGCCCACATCTAATTAAGCCCTGGCACTATTTTAGCATTAAATCCTAAGCACAATTAGGAAGGCCAGGCAATTCACCGTATTGTATACCAACAAGGCCAACCAAGCCACTTCACAGGGGCTGGGAAAGCTGGGCCTCACTGGCTTTAGTACACAACGCTACAGGAATGTCTGGGGGGCATTTTAGACCCATTTAAGTACCTCTGTAAAGTAACAATTACTTGTCATGCAAATTTCTAGTAAACCAGTAGCCAGCTACTGAGATTACTAAGGTATGTAGACAATTTAAATATGAAAAACTGAAATACAAATAGGCCAATATATGTAATATTTCCTGATAAAATCACGCACAGCTATTTTTCTGCCTTCCTCTATGGAAGCAATAAGGAAAGAAAGAAAATGATACTTAAATTGAGAGAAACTAGGGAGAAATGACCTCATGTTCCATTAACCAAAATCAATACCTTATATATGCAAATGCCAGTTTCAACAGGGTATCCATATGCAAATTGTAAATATGAAGCAGCATCCCTTTGAGCGTACAATTAAGCATTAGGTCGCTATTTATTTAGGGGATTTTCAGTAAATTGCATGCTTTAATCTGGGTGTTATGGGAAATGGCTCCCTTCACCTCCTTCAGCAGTTACCTATGGCAGCTATTAATGCCCACAAGCAATACAGTGACCCTGGCAGTGCATAATTCCACAGTGAACATTTAATTTTGAAGGTGAAAAACGAGACAGACTCCCCTACTCCCCTCATAACACTTATTTTTATGACTCGGTTAATTCTTTGAAATTTATTATTTTCACTAAAAGCACCCAGAAGGTAATTGAAATAGATTTTCCAGATACATTTGTAGATTATCTTAACCTACAGTAACATGTTAACACATTCATAATATTTTTTGAAAATACAGGAAATAGAATTCCCCCCTTTGAAAAAATATATCCCAACTAACCTGCTATTATTTTGTTAATCTTCGCAAAAGCGAGAGTCAGTTTCAAAGAACTTCTGTATTTTTTTTTTTTTTTTTTTTTGGAGATCAAGCTTTGGCCCCCAAACCTCTCCAGTCAGTCACTTCTGGGGATGAACTTACCACAGAAAGAACTAATCATTCTCTCTCAGGCTCCTAGTCTACCATTTAGAGCCTGAATAAGATAATTTACTCTAAGATTCTCCGGTGGCTTGAAATGGCCGGAGGAGCTCCCAGGAAGGAGTTTGTTACTATCACTATCAAGTCTGGCAATGAGTCTTCACTGGACCAGATATTGAATTATTGGGTCACTGGGCCCCAAAAAATAAATGGCTGAAGGAGAACTGATACCAGTTTTCAGAGCAAAGAGAACACTGGCTAAAAGTGCAGCTGAGGAAATGAGAAAGATACAAGAACAAGTCACCGGCTGGCGTAGACCCCAGTGGGGCCTATGGAGTCACAGGTAGAACAGTCTTTGGTGTCTAGTCTTCCCACTTAGATAAGCAGCTTCTGGAGGGCAAGTGTTCATCTCAAAATTCCCCTATATTCGCACAGTGTTAGTGCTTAGAAAGAACTTGCATAATCAATGGAGAAAATGGCATACCAAAACCTACATTCACTTGTTTATTAAGTCAAAATTTACTAAGCAGTCACTATGGGCAAGGCACTGGAACAGATGCTGCAAGACAGACAAAGAGCAAGTCATCATATTTCCCCTCAAGGAGCCCCTAGTCTGATTGGGAGCACAAGGCATGTGTTACAACTAGCTGCTAAAAATACAAGATAACAACAACAACAACAAATACAAGTCACTCAATAATAAGCCCCTTCAGAGGGGTAGGGAGTCTCTGGGTGGTGAAAACCAGTAAGGCTCGGCTGCTAACCAAAAGGTTGGAGGTTCAAGTCCACCCAGAGGTATGTCGGAAGAAAGGCTTGGCAACCTACTTCCAAAAGATCAGCCATTGAAAACCCTACGGAGCACAGTTCTGTTTTGACACACACGGGATCACCATGAGTCAAAATACACTCCATGTCAACCAGTTGGTTTTCAAAGGAGTACTGGTAACGTCCAGAGCAAGAGAAGATGAGTTGCAGCTGGAGGAGAAAGGGAAGTCCTCACAAGAAGGTGCCATTGGAAAAGAGCACCTCCTCCTGGGCCCCTTCCAGAGTCCCTCAAATTTATCTTCACTTTCTCTTCAATGCGCCCTAGGTGCCGGCCTGCTCCCTCTCCTTCTCTGCTACCAACACCCATTCTTTGAGTCAGGTTTTATCATCTCTTGGGCCTACTGCCAAGTAGGACACAACTGTATAGTTTCTCTCCCTCCCCATCTGTATCTACTTAAGCCCAGAAACCCTTTTGAGATTTTGTAAAGGGTTTTACAGCTAATAACTATAGGGGAACATACAAGGTTTAATAACACACATGGAGAAGTTGTAAGAAACCTACAAAGCCTCTAGAAACAGCTATTACAGATCCTCAGTGGAATGGAGATGAAGTTAGGGCTGATTTCTGAGTTCCCTTCACTGAGCTCAAGTCTTCTGGTATGCAGCACTACCCCCTTTTCTCCATCCCTGTTCCCATCGTTTTCTTTCACACACTTACAGTTTGAAGAGGAAATGCAAGAGTAGGATACTGGGTGCCTCTATGAGAGCCCTGGTGGCACAGTGGTTAAGAGCTCGGCTGCAAACCAAAAGGTGGGCAGTTCGAATCCACCAGCCGCTCCCTGGAAACCCTACGGGGCAGTTCTACTCTGTCCTATAGCATTGCTGTAAGGCGGAATCAACTCGATGGCAAGGGGTTTGGTTTGGGTTTTTCTAGAGGTAAATATGACATTACTCTCTATCTCGGCATCAAAAAATATAGGCTACATTTAATATTTTTCTTGCGTCATTCACAAAAACAGTCCTCTTAGATTAGAGGCATGGTGCCTAGGAAGAACTAATGAGTTTTTGAAAGGAATGCCTTGGAAAATCAATCCTAGTTAAGTTATAGTAAATGTCACAAGTATAACTTCACTCGAAGTGCACACAGAATCTAATGCTAACAGATGTTTTCATGCATCCTTCTTTAGGTTCTACATTAAGTCACAACTGTTGGGGTTCAGTGAACACAAGTAACTGCAAGCATGATGGGAAAGAATATCGACACACACCAGGGCAACACAAACACATTTCAAGCTTGAATGGCACAGCCGGCTTTAATAGCGAGCACAGACTAGTAATATGAACTTTCCAAGGGATGGGGGAGGAGAGTGACTTGTTTTTTCTGGTTCTAAGAGTCCTGAGCAACTACAGAAATCACCACTTTACGTTTCACATGGCTTCAATGAATTCTCCACATGGAAATTCAACTCTGATTTTTTAGTGATGATGTACTAATCACCACTCTAACAGCAATAAGTTAGGAGGCAGAGGAATAAAAGCCTTTTTTCAAGCCACATGTGTTAAGATAATTTATTTCATTGGCTGTGAAACGAATGAATGTTCGATTTAAGTAAACAATTTCCTTATTCCAAATACCCAATGCTCTTGGTTGTTGTTGTTGGGTGCCGTCGAGTAGATTCCAACTCATAAGTGGTGACCCCACGTGACAGAGTAGAACTGCCCCATAGGATTTTCTTGGCTGTAATCTTTATGGAAGCAGATCAGAAATAAATCACCAGGCCTTTCTCTGGTGGAGACCCAGGGTGGGTTCAAACTGCCAAAAGCTTTTGGTTAGCAGCAGAGCGCTTAACTGTTTGTGCTCTTGGTGGTCCCTTAAAACAGCTCACTGTCTTGACCTTTCTCTATCCCAGTGGTGTCACTAGGTAGGCGTGGGGGGTGCGAACCACACCAGGTGACACTGTCAGAGAGGGTGATACCAAAATGACTGTCTATAAAAATATCCCTGTAGTTAGTTATCAACAAAAATATTTTTTGTAAGCCCAGCTTACATGTATCAGTATACCTACAAGGCTAAAACTCCATGCTAATTTACTTTTTGAACTTTCTAATGTGCTCTGGGCAGAGCTCTCATTATTACCCAGTTAGAATGACTGCTTTGAATCGGGTGGTTTCATCTGCAGGCGCTACAAGCATGTGCTGTTGTTGTCGTTCCTGCTGGTGTCTTTATAGTTGCTGATTTTGTCAATTTTTCTGTTTTAGCTACAATATTGTGGTAATTAGTACTTGTGAACCTATATCGGTAACTTTCTTGAGAATAAAGTAGCAATTAAAGGAAAGGAAGGAGTGATATATGGGAATTACGATTTACTAGTAACACTAGTACAAAAAAACATTACTAAGGATTCTGTATGGTCTGGTATGGGTGGAGATCCATGGGGCGGGGGGGTGACACCAGGAGTTTCCATGCTGGGTGACACCAACCCTAGTCATGCCACAGCTCTATCCTCCATTTGCCAATTCCCAAATCATTTGCTTTCTCTGCTTCCATTCCCAGACTACCAAGTGTTACTGGAGAAAGTCATGAAATTTTGCCATTTTGGTGGTGTAAACTTATAGTACAGCTTAACCTTAGCTGAGCCCTGGTTGATGTTTAACAAGCCTTTTATTCATATCTTGCTGACTACCTGTCATCTGAATATTTTCTGATATAATGCTGGAAGATGAGCCCCCTAGGTTGGAAAGCACTCAAAATACACAGTGGCCACAATGGACTTGAGCATGCCAACTATCTTGAAGATGGTGCAAGACCTGGCAACATTTTCATCTGTTGTACATGAGGTCACCATGAGACAGAGCCAACTAACAACACCCTGTCATTTCCCAAGCAGCCAATCTAAACTTTTCCCACTTTCCACTCTTCCCAATTCCCTAAACCAATCCTCTTCACTCTTAGCAAATATTTCTCTTTACTTTACCTGATAAAACTGAAGACATTTTACCTGAGAAGACTGAAGAGAAATGAATGCAATGATTTCCTATGATGTTCTGCCTTTCTGTGTTAATATTTCTGTCCCTTCATCTAATCTCTTCTCCTTCTCTTCTGTCTCAAGCTACCACACTCTCCTCCTCTCCACCTTTAAGTATATTAAAACAGAAATCAACATTCACTTCCTCAATTCTAATCAACGTAGCTTTCATGCCCATCACTCTAAAGGTACTTGGTTCCTGAATGTCAACAATGACTTCAGAGTTGCTAAATGTGATGGTTACTTCTCAGTCTCCATCCTTTTCTACCTCTTTGTAGTATTTGACACAGCTCCTTCTTCAATCTCTCTGCCTCCCATGCCAACACATTCTTCTCAAGGTTCTCATTCTGATTCTGTGACCATTTGTTTGCTGGTTCCTTTCCTAAAAACACTCCTTTGGCAAACTTCTCTGCTCTTATGATTTCAATTATAATTCCTTATGTCGATAACTCTTGAATCTCTCTTGTAAGTCTCAACATCTCTCTAGAGTTCTAGGTTTATATTTCTAACTCTTTCTTGGACATCTCTCTATAGATGGGTCTCCCATATTGCAAAGTCACCATGACCAAAGTCTAATTCATCATCTTTCCTCCTGTAATGCCCACTCCACAATCCCTACTGTTTCAATTGACTTCCCTATTTCTACTCATGGCATCACTATACTTTTTCCAGTTACTGAACACCAGTTACTGTTGAGTGAATTTCAACTCATGGTGACCCCACGTGTTTCAGAGTAGAACTGTGTTTCATAAGGTTTTCAATGGCTCATTTTTTGGAAGTAGACTGCCAGGACTTTCTTCCGAGGCACCTCTGTGTGGACTCAAACCTCCAATCTTTGGGTTAGTAGCAGGGCATATTAACTAACTGTTTGCACCACCGAGGGACTCCAAACATTTGACCACTGACTTCAAAGTCTGTCCCCCCCCCATTTTTTTCCTTTCAGCTCTATTTTTGCTGTATGGGCTTAACTATTTGTTGCTTTAAAAGGCCCCTGGTGCCACTGATTCCTACAACGTTGGAAGAAACACACCTGACTTGAACGCCCTGCGGCTGGGGCATTTATTACTATTCTACCTTACTTTGTGTCCCCAAATCACAGATGTTAAAGTCATCACCTCTGAATGATGACTGCCTCCCTCACTTAGTGCCAACTGCTAACATGGCTAACATGTTTAAAAGGCACCCACGGAAAGAGCTGCCTATAACAGCTTGAAAGTCTTTCCTTTCCTTATATTTCCTGGTACAGACTGTTTTCCTGAAATAGGGGTTGCACAGTGCCTAATAAAAAGCTGAATTTGCTAAGAAGTTTTTATACCCTCATAAAGTAGCCCTAGTGAAAGTCATGTAAGTGGCAGGAATTGTACAGGTAACAGATGGCTGGAACCTCAACCACATATTCTTCTAAATTTTGGTTAATGGGCCCTGGCAGGCTGCCATCCCAGAAGTTTACCACAAAAGTAAAATGCAAGGCTAATGAATTAAAAAAATGGTGCCAAACATAAACACTACCATTTACCATTCTTTTGCCAATGAACAAATACCACAGACAACTCTGCAGGCTTCCAGACAGGCCAGCCAACAAATTGTATAGGCAGTACTGTGCCAGTCCCAATGTGTATGTTCCTCCCCAAAACCAAAAGAATGTTGCCGAGATGCAAATAATCCACAAAGTATTTAAAATGAACAAAATGGAACCCAGGAGTATAAGTAATAAGCTTAACAGCCTATGCTGGGCCCCACGGGTAATGTGACAGAATAAAGCTTGAGAAAGGTAGCTGATACCTTCAGGAGGGTTGAGGAGCTGCTATGTGAGGGCAGATTACAAACCTCAGGCACCCCAATTTGAACAGATGAACCTTGAGAAAAAATGTGACCAGTCTGTCAAATAATAATGGATATTGATGCAATGAGGTGAACTCATTCACCAAATCCAAATAGAGTAGAGATAAGGAAGACTTTTGAAACTAAACAAAGATAAACTTAAAGTAGATTAAAAGGGGCAGGGAAGCGGGAGCAACTGGTTTAAATATATGGAACTCATTATATTACTCAAACCAAGAGGTGCTAATGGCTGAAAATACATAGTTTCCCCAAAACTGCATTAGACAAATTCATAAAAGTTAAATTCACAATGGCTTAATGAATGGGGGTTATTTCAAACCGGACCCTGTTCTTCTGGAGCAGACTCTTGGAAACCATAGAAATGATTCAGTTGTAATTATTTTTTTATGATACCCAAGAAGAGCTCCAGAAGTTTACCTGGGATTGAATTTGTACCAAAAAATGACTAAATGATAAACAATATATTCCTACTTTTAATTTTAAGGTTTCAGTCAAGGAACAAGATTATTCTGATTTGGTTTTTTAAGAATGCTTTTACAATCCTTCAATACCCTGTTCTTTAGCCATCTGGCGCCCTCACATCTTTTGCAATTGCACTTTGGGAGTGCATAAACCATCCCATTCCTTTATCTCACAGAAACTATTTCTCTCGTTCTGTGTGAACTTTACTGCTGGATTTGACCAATAACTTCTTGAGCATTAAATGTCATGTTATCTTGGTTTTTGCCTCAACCCCTTTATTTCATGCAATCTTTTAAAAATGTGCTTATGCCATTGCACTCTAATCCTTCCATTCTCTGCTTATACTTCTTTCCCTATAGTTCCCTATACATAACTATCCTACTTTTCGTTTTTAAATTCTCTGATCGTGGTCCTTTTCATGGTTATTGAGGACAGACTAAGAGGAAATAGCTGTAAGCCACAGAATAAAACATTTCAGTTAGACATGTCAGTAGCACTACGCTATGTAAGTAATAGGTTGGACAACAGGCAATGTTTTTATTCTCTACCCAGCATGGAGCAGGTTGCAGGAAATTAGGCCAGCCTCTTAGCTGCTCAAGTCAGACCTTTACAGTATGACTTCATTATTTAGTTTGAAAGTGAATTTCAAAATCAGACTCACCCATAGTCAAATCTAAGTATAAACAGACTTTGCAAGTCACATATAAATGAGTTATTCATCATCTGCCATTTGTAATCACCCATACCTCTGGTTCACTGCCATTAATGCAAAGCATCATGAATTCACCTTAGAATACTGATTTGAAGGGTAAAGTTCTAGGGTCTTGCTTTTAAAAGAACATGACAGATGAAGGCAGTTGCCAAGAGAAAAACAGTGTGTCAAGGGCAGATCCTGAGGTGCCCTGGCTAGTGGGGTGTCTCATAGTAAGGGCTCATACATGAGATCATTCGATCAATGCCTTTTACTTCGAAACATGCAGAAATACATACTACGTTACTTAACTAGAGAGTAGTGAGTTTGAAATCACACAACTGGTCAGCTTGATCCAAAGAGATTTTAACCACTCTGGCAAAATTTTCTAATCCAAGTCTTTCATTTCCAATTGATCCAACTGGCCTCAATGGGTGGTCCACATGCTATACACAGAGATTAAACCCCTGAAGGGTTGTTTTACAACACCACATGTTATACAGATTAACTCAAGATTTTGTTCTTTGGGAGTTGCTTTAAATTAGACAAGGTTCTATTTTTTTGTTTTTTTGTTTTTTTAAATTTACTCATATTTTTGAGTTCTAGGCAAATAGCCCTAAGAAGCAACTCGGAAATGGAAATAAGAGTATTCTGTCCCCTGTCTGCCTTTTCAACTTTCTCTCCGACTACACTATTCCCTTTAAGGATCCTTTTATTTCAGCCCAAATAGTTTCTTTGGCATCCATCAAGCTCATTTTTCCTGCCTCCAAGATTCTGCTCTGGCCATTATACATACTTACAATGAATTTCCCAGTCTCTGATATCCTTTTATCAATAGCTTCCCCACCATCCAGGCTCAGCTCAAAAAAAGACAGCATGAGCACCAACCATTCTGTCAACCAGACTACAAGCCCTCTTGAGAAGAGAAATTGTATCTTATATATCATCTCCACAGTACCTAGCACAGTGCTTAGCACTTCGTAGGTGCCCAATAAATACTTGTGGATTGAATAAACCCATCAATCAATGTCTCAAGATGCTTACCTTAACATGGACATTTTTGAGAATGTAAGGAGCAAATGTACATATTTAAAATGTAGTTCCTGTTATCTGAAAATTGTTAAGCAACAAGTACCCATGCTTTATCACTATCTGAATTCAGTATAAGCACCATGATTTAAAAAAAGTCATTTCCTGAAACACTGAAGAACCGCTACATTCAGAAACATTATTAAGCTATTTAGACCTTTATTACTAAAGTCATAGAGATTTACTATCTACCCCAAAGGTTGTTCAATCAACACAAAACCACTGAAGTGAGGAACATTAACACCACATTTTAGGCAATTACTGTAACATGATCACAATGCTAGGCATCTTTAATTTTTGTCAAACACAACAAAATTCATATTATATAGACTCCTATTTCATTAATATGATTTGAAATAACAATGGCAAGAGTCTAAACAGAATACAGCCCCCCTTAACACTCGAGGGGCTTTTTCCCCCAAAGGCATATCAGGATATAAAAAAAAAGGCTTCCAGCAATGTACCCTTAACCTCAAAACCAACGGTACCTATTAAATACTTGGGGTGGGGGGTGCTTCCAAAGTAAGGTAATACTAGAGACAGCACAGCCCTAAAAAAGATAAAGCCTTACCCTAGCTTTCAGAATCTGAATGTTTTAGTTCCAACCGATGTCCTATCTACCTGGGACACCAGAAGCAAAGTTCAGAAATGGCCCCTGGTGACCTAGAAGTTGTGAATGGGCTACCATTAGCTAAAGGCCCTAGTGCCCAGCTGTTCCAGGAATTAAGTGCTAAGGGAAAGAAATGAAGACTACTGATGTGGTTTGTCCTTGTGGCAGTATTGTTTTGTTTTTGATTGGGGGTGGGGAGGAGTAGGTGTTTCTTTTAATTCCCACATTTGGTTTATTTTCCATTTAAAGACACCATCTTTCATTGTTATATGCCATCTCACTCAGGAGTTCTGAAATAAAAATCATGGGTATTTTTCTTCTTTTTCCAAAAATAAGAGTCAACAAATGTTTCAGTTCATTTTGTAGATGTTAAGGGTTACCTATTATGTTTGAGAGTAGATTTGATCTGGACAGAAGTAATCTTTTCAGTGTCTTGATGCTGAATTGGAAAGACTATTGCTTAATAAAGAATAAGACTGTAAACCAGGTTTTGGTGATCAAAAAGCTACAAGAAAATCACTTTAGGCTATCATTTCTCAGTTAAACATAACCTCTGTAGTGGGTATTTTAGGTGCAAGTCACAAAACATATTGAAAATATAAAAGAATGCCTTTGGGAAGTCAGCGATGCATTCCTTTTTAGTCCTCACTATATATCAAATTCCAAACACATTAGAGTTTGTAAATAATAATAGAAGTAAATTTATTTTAAGGCCAGAGCTGCATTAAGTTTTCCTTCACGTAGAGCACAGCTAAATCCACTGCAGATCTGTCACTAAGTTTTACTACACCCGTGGTAGAGTATAAAGAACTGGCTGTCAGAAAACCAAAGGACCAGTCATATTAATCATGTGACTCTGGGCAAGTCTTGAATATCTGGAGACTTGAACTTTTACATCTGTAAAACAGGGAAAACACCAACTGTTCTCTTGTCACATCTTGCTGGAGGGTCTAAATAGAACTCGCTTTTCCAGGGGCAATTTGGCAAACATGTCAAATAATAACCTTTACATCTAAAGACTTTTACATCTAAGGATTTACCCTGGTAAAAGAATCAGATTTACACCCAAATAGTTACGTACCAGGATGTTAATCATAGCATTAATTACAAAAGTCAGAAACAATCTAAATAGGCGATTCCAAACCCACTGTTGTCAAGTCGATTCTGACTCATAGTGACCTTATAGGACAGAATAGAACTGCCACATTGGGTTTCCAAGGAGTGCCTGGTGGATTCAAACTGACGACCTGTTGGTAAGCAGCTGTAGCTCTTAACCACTACACCACCAGGGCCAAAGAAATTTCACTGTATCTATATAATGGAAAATATGCAGCCATAAAAAAATGAGATTTTAGACAAATATTTAATGACCTAGAATGTACACAATAAATTAATAGTGAAACTAGTAGAAAAAAGCAATACATATGATATGATGCAAACTGTAATACAGACACACACACACATATATATACACGCAGACAAAAGACCAGAGGGAAATATACCAACATATTAACCACTGTTATCTTTGGGTATAATTATGGGTGACTTTTATTTTCTTCTTTATACTCCTTTTCAATTTTTAAATTTTTTTAAAAGAAAAATGTGTATTGCCTCTATAATGAGGAAAAAATTAAGTAGTATTTCCTCTCTATCTCCATTTTGGAAATTATAGGAGATGTTTGTAAACATCTAAAATAATAAACTCTAAGATAATATTACAAGAGGAAGATCAGATTATTCTTGTTAGAGAGGGCTAAGTCCTCACTGTTAATAGACGGAAATTAAGTGGGGCAAAGGCAAAAAAGGTATTTCAGAAAAGAACTGTGCCGAGAAAGTTCAATTAAGTTGGCCTTGATTGGCTTTTCCACGCCCAAAATGTGTTTCTGGTGCTTTCTTCCCTTCTGACACACACATTTCGGTATAGATCAGAGTCTTTGGCAAACTCCTTAAGAGTTTATTCTAGCTGTACAACATCTTGGTTTTATAAAGTGAGCAAGGCTGTGCCACTACTCGGCCCAGTTTGATGCACATCTTAAATGTCTACACTGCTATAGAATGAGCCAGGAAGGCTACACAGCATTTCTCTCTCTCTCATCACTGACAAGGCTCCCAATCCACAAAACAAACTAAAAATTTATGAGGTGTTGAGAAGCGGGCAATGCTGGAAAAGTATACAAGTCAAATGTCTACTTGGCTGCGAACCAAAAGGTCGGCGGTTCAAATACACCCAGCAGCTCTGTGGGAGAAAGACCTGGCGATCTGCTCCCATACAGATCTGCTCCTATAGCCTAGAAAACCCTATAAGGCAGTTCTACTCTGTCACATAGGATCGCTGTGAGTTGAAATCAACTCAACAGCACCCAATAACAACACAGAATTTAAAATGTGTTTGCTGGATTACTGGGGATATTGTGAGACTGACTCAGCCTCAGATAGAAAGCACCAGAGTACATCCAGAGAGAGATTTTAAAACTGAGGAAAACAGGTGATACCATCAGTAAATTATCTGCATAGGGTTAAGTGCTTTGCCTCACCACATCCACGCCCAACCTGGGAGATAAGAAAATTTATCCAAATTTCCATCCTGACTTTTTTCTGTCCAGTCTATGTATAGAATCCAAGTTTCTACAGAGCAGTTAGGATACTTGATGATGCCTAACACACTACAAACACAAAAATCAAACAACTCAGTGACCATCTCTATGACATCTAAATGAAAAATCAAAAATTAGCAATACTGGGAGGTACATCAGTCAAATGATCAACTGAGACAGTTGATGAATGGAAAGCATCAGGACAGTTCAATAAACAGACCTATATCAAAGAAACAAGAATGCAAACTTTATTAGAATCATTATTTTCTGAATCAGGAATCACTACCCTGCTTCACTTAAAGTCTCTTCCTTTTTTGCATATTTCAAACTATTGAAAAGATGAAAAGCATCAACCATTTCCTTTCAAGAGGATTTTTCTATACAACGCCCTAACCCCGTTAACTGTTGCCGCTGAGTCGATTCCGACTTATACTGACCCTGTAGGACAGAGTAGAACTGCCCGTAGGGATTCCAAAGCTGTAATCTTTATGGAAGCAGACCGCCATGTCTTTCTCCCATGGAGTGACTGGTGGGTTCAAACCGCCAACTTTTCTGTTAGCAGCCAAGTGCTTTAACCATCGCAACATCAGGGCTTCTTTACAATGCTCTAAAACTGAGTATGAAGCGAAGGGAGAAAACAGGCCAAGTTCACTAGGAGAAAGCACTGTCAACAGAGGACAAAAATCCATTGTTGCTTCGAGCCCAATGTTTATGGCCACATATCTGAAAGAGAGAAAATAAACACAACTTTTATGAGCACAGTAGCTGGCTTTGAGGTAAATGGTAATCTGACCCTCGTATGGTAGAAAATCAGGTCAGGTCCTAGAGGAGAAATTAGATATCCTGATGGAAGGTAGCAGTGAATGATCCCCTCTTATACTTAACAGACACTATTAACGAATTTTTCACTCACTCATCCTCAACAACATTCACTTGAACTTCCGACAACCTATTAATATGAGTTGAAAGTTAAATACTGATATTACTGTATGGCCACAGCCAGTTTCTCAGAAATGTGCACCTACCCTAGCAAATCACCAACCTCAATGGGCCACATAGTAAAGATCGAAGACCCACAGGCTGCATCTTACAGCTTTCAGCTACACACACTGAGTAGATTACAACAGTAACAACCTTCCTGATTTAAATACAGGTACTCCCCAACTTTGTCTCATGTACTTTGGACATGTTGTCAGGAGGGATCAGTCCCTGGAGAAGGATATCACGCTTGGTAAAGCAGAGAGTCAGTAAAAAAGAGGAAGACCCTCAAGGAGATGGACTGACACTGTGGCTGCAACAATGGGCTCAAGCATAGCAAAGATTGTGAGGATGGTGCGTGACCTGGCAGTGTTTCCTTCCATTGTACATAGGGTCGCTATGAGTCAGAAGCCACTCGACAGCACCTAACAACAACGACAGTCCGCGACTTACAACAGGGGTCCATTCCAACAACTCACTCGTAAGTCAGTTCTGACGTAAGTCGAATATCTCTCTCTCTCTTTTTTTTTTTTTAGTTTTCATTATTATTACCTTTATTATCAGTATTTTTATAAATCCAATCTTTGTCTTTAGAGGTTGAAACATTACATATAAACATCTGAGAATGATAACATCAGCAAATTACAAGCTGCAACACTGTATGTAGTACATATTACTAACGATAAGATGTAAAATAAATAAATAAATAAATAAACCATTCGGTTAAGTATAGTTCATCGTAACTCAAATACATCGTAAATAAGGGACTACCTATAATGATTTTTTTTAAAATGTAAAGACCAATGGACATCTGCCTTTTCTACCTGTTTAGCTTTGCTAGTCCAATCTATCTGATAGCAAGGGAAAATTATATAATGTGATTCCCTGCAGTAAAACACTGGCTGTTATTCCAGGAAATTGTGAATGAGATCTAGTCAAAGATTAGGGGAAAAAAAATTGAAAATAACCCAAAATGTTACAACGGGAATGTGTTACACTTTTATAATCACTGACAGTAATGCTGAAATGAAGCCATTTAAAATAAATTTAGCTAGTAGTCTTCAAAGCATCGATCTGAATTGCAAACCTTATTCTAAAATTTAAAAAAAAAGTAACATCATCTTTCCAGCTCAGTATATCTTGACCTGGTCTATACTGCAATCTTCTAAACATAGTCCCTTGTTTCAGAAAACCCAGCAAAGTTACTTATTTACAGTGAAGTAATATGCTTTTTAAAGTCATTAGCCAATTTGCAATTATTTGAGAACCTCTCTGCCCTGAGATATTTCACAAAAGGCACATTTGGTCAGGCTGCAATTCCATATTAGCGGTGGAATCAAGTCTTAAGCCCATCCAAATTTGAAAATACCGTCCTGAATCCCTCAGTCCTGCAAAGGGCTTTTCCTGCTCTCGTGGTGCACCACCACTTCCCATCAGTATTATGTGCACATGCACCATTTGTCGCTGACACTCATCTGGAGACACAGACAGACATGCTCTGTTGGACCGATTTCCAGAGAGAAGAGATACTTTAAACGAAGAAAGCAATCTACCCTGCGTGCTCTAATTGCCTGTGTGCTGTGTATAGCGATTTAAAAGAGAGACGGGGGGAAGGGCAGCAAATGGATTTTAATCTGTAAAGTTAAAATTAATACGTGCGGCATTTTATTTTCAATTTTAAATCATTTCCATTAAATTTAATTTACCTAATTGTTAATGAATTAGTAAACGCATTTAGCAACCAAATCACCTACTAATTTGATATTAATGAAAACTACTTAGCTGCCTGTTTTCATGTTGATTATTTATTATGCATGTTTCACCAGGGTGAACTACACACAAGGCTTCTAGCTAGTGAAACTGTACTGTTTATTTTTCCCTCTCGTACCTGGATCCTTAAAAGGTAAAGTGAAGGGCTAAGTCCTTTTCCCCCTCCATCTAGGTTCAGGGGCAGCACTTGCTGCAAACTATAAAGCAGCATAAAACATTTCCGTCAAAGCGCAAGGAGATGACCTAGCTCCCAAACTAACCCCCAGACTTCCCCAAGTTGCTAGCTGAGGCTTCCAAAGATCTGCGCACCTTCAATATAAAGCCGGAAACTTAGGCTGCAAAATCTGGAGATGCTTTAGGAGGATCTTCACAGGATGCCAGAAGTGCCCCCCTCCCCACCCCCGGCCCTCCTCCCTTTCTGTTTCTTCAAGGCAGAGGGATGTAGCCAGAGGCAGGGCTTGTTCCTATGGAATGTATGGCCAATTATGTGTGAGTCCTTAAAGCACTCTGGACTTCCTTAGTCTGGGGGGTCAGGGCTTCAAATGAGGGTCTCCCCCCTCCCCCACATGATTCCAGCGATAACAATCTTGCAATCCATTCTCTTTCCTCTAATAAACAGAACCCAATGACCTGCTTCCTTTTGAAACTGGTGCCAGACCCCAAGTTGATTTCATCTGCCACTTTTCCTAATCTCTAGTTTGACCTGGGTGACAATCTGTTAAAATCTAGACCTTGACTAAAATTGTTTCTAGGTGCTACTGAGCAAGATAGCCCTTAGTTTCTGCTTGCATTTGCCTATTTTTTTTGTCCTGAAAGGCACTGGACAATGGACTTGTTCTTTATTGTTGTTGGGAGACGTTAAGTCATTTTTTTGACTCATAGCGACCCCATGTGACAGAGTAGAACTGCCCCCATAGGGTTTTCTTGGCTGTAATCTTTACTGGAACAGATTACCAAGGTCTTTCTCTTGTGGAGCCGCTGGATGGGAACTACCAACCTTTTAGTTAGCAGCCGAACGCTTAACCATTGCACAGCCAGGGCTCCTCACATGCTCTTTAGAAACACATGAACATCATGGGCATGGTGCAGGACCGGGCAGTATTTCATTCCATTGTAAGTGGGGCCGTCAGGAGTTGGGGGCCGACTCAAAGGTCACTAACAACAGTGTCTAGATGCATCATCTTTTTTTTTTCCTTTCCTAGAATGAAAGTCAAAAAATTTTGCTTGATTTCCATTTAAACTACCACCAGATACTTTT
Source organism: Trichechus manatus latirostris (assembly GCF_000243295.1). Classification (NCBI taxonomy): domain Eukaryota; kingdom Metazoa; phylum Chordata; class Mammalia; order Sirenia; family Trichechidae; genus Trichechus; species Trichechus manatus. The sequence continues at coordinate 13,713,922 of NW_004444002.1, forward strand.
TATATTTCTTTGTAGTGTAGCCACCAATCCAATTAACAAGGAGTTGCCCTTGTGGTGCCAGTCAACAAGCGCTGAAATATGCCTCTACAACCATGCCCCTGAGGATCATAAACCACAGGCCAAGTCTTTGCCTACAGGGAACTGAGATACCATTTTAATTCTCCTGGAATCCATGGAGTCCATGGAGTTGGGGTGACCCACCCAGGCCATTTGCCCTTAGGTGTCCTTTTGAACCTTGAGCCTTTAAGGAACTGTTTTCCTAAAGTCACCTTCAAGTCAAACAATACCCTAGTAAGCACTTTAGCACAGATGGTTTTGCCTTAGGCACTGGGCTCTTTTGGAGAATTACAATGACCTTCAGGTGAACCTGGTGGCACAGTGGTTAAGAGCTATGGCTGCTAACTCAAAGGTCTGCAGTTTGAATCCACCAGCTGCTTCTTGGAAACCCTATGGTGCAGTTCTACTTTGTCCTATAGGGTCATTATGAGTTGGAATCAATTTGATGGGAACGGGTTTGTCTTTTTTGTTTTTTTGGTTCTTTTTTAGGAGACTACCCTGCCTGGTCCCAACCTATATATATATATACCTGCTTTCACTGTCCCTTCTTCCGAGTGTTTTCCCGATACCTTCAGGTTGATGCTGTCCCATTCGACTCGTATCTACTCACAACAAATATATCCTGTTAATTTTTGGTGTCTCTCTGCACATTTAGGTTTTTGACAGAACTTACAATCTGGCTCTGCCATTAACTCATCATGTGACCTTGGACAAGTCGTGAAAGGAGGTGGGGAGCAACGGGGTGAAAACTGAACGATGTCCTGCTAGGAGGCAGGAGGCATGGTGGAGGGAGAACCATCCAGATTCCTTGACAGCCTTCATTTCCAATCTGACTCTGAGTAGGTCAGAGAATTCCAAACAGACTTGCCCACAGCTGCTCCCACCTTTCCCTTGCCCAGATGGCCTAAGACCATATGCATCTTCTACTCAAAGAGGCTCCCAGACCCTGTGAAATGTCTCTAACTGAGCCATGATTTACTTAAAGACAGGTCCCGAACTTTACCCCAAATGCCTTCACAGTGTTCGAGTCCAGATTTGGAAATTTAGACGTGTGTGAATGTTTTATATGTATATCAAAGCTCTTTCCTAATCACCTTTTCAACAAATTGAAAAACCTGCAAAAGGTTACGCATACCCCTTTTCAGCTTTTTTCTGACTGTGCCTTTATTCTGGGCCTTTCAATACTTATAGATTCTGCTTGTATTGCTTTCCAATACAATTACAGCAGAAGATTATACTGATATCTACTCTGAAATACCATTGCCCTGGAATCAGCAAAATAAGCCCCTTTCGTACAATCTTCCTATTCCTTCATCTCTGTAGCCAGCTTAGCATGGCCAAATCAAAACTGCAGGTTTTGTGGTAGGCATCTGCTTAAATGAGGTTCTAATACAATGTGGTCCTTTGTCATCCTGTCATTAAATAGAATTTTATTCACAGTATTTACAGAATGTATATATATTGAAAGGACACAGAATAAGGTAGGGGAATTTAAAGTCAAGTTTTGTAAGATACAAGAAACTTAAGTTGAAGGACAGGAATATGAAAGACAAGGCAATTAAGCAAGAAGAAATCTTAAAAACAAATATATTGGAGTAGAAATTAAAACAGGATTGGGATATGTTCTAGAATCTAGACAACTTCCATTTTGAATATTATCAAGCCTATTTGAGGGTACTTATTACCTGTATTCTTCCCCCAGCTCTTCACCCCTCCTTTGTTTGTATTCAATTTTAGCTTTTATTACTTAATTCCATTTGTCCTGAGGAAATGTTATTCTGCAGCAGTGCAACCATAATATACTAACTACTTTAGATATGTGTTACATGATTTGTAAAATCTCTGTTAAATGATTAAAAGTTTAAGGCTGTCTTCTACTTTCTGGCTCTGTGTCAAAGGTATGTTAAATGGACTTTTAAATTTTTTTAATTATTTAGTTCCTGAAATTACATTATACAACCCTCATGCAATAATTAACCTGTGGTTTTCAACAGTGATTAGTGAGCCTTTATAATGGTAATGACGGCTCATTCATAGATGAAGTTTATTAAGCCTATGGTCCAGAGTTCATTGAGAGCCCAGGGTCTGGAAAAGTTTCCAAGAGTGCTCATCTAAAGGATTACATCCCAGGAGAGAGAAAGGTCAGGCACTAGAGTTTCAAAGTTTCACTAGCAAAAGAAATATAAAGCCCCTAACTGCATTTACCCATTGCCTTAAGAAGTTTTCATTTTGGTGAGTTAAGAATACACCGTTGTGATTGTCTATCAGTTTATCAGTTTTCTGCAAGCAAGTTGTCTTCACTTCTCAGTCTCATTCCTCCAGACTGCAACAAGCCCTTGGGCTTTCGAGGGATTTAACAAATTGCAAGAAAAAGACACAGTGAGCTCACTTGTCAGATGCCTCCTCACCCAATCATCAAAGCCAGGCATAGCTTTAGGTGGGAATATTAACTTGTCATTGATTTCCTAACAAGTACAAGCACTGTACTAGGTGCTTTGCACATATTATCTTATTTCATCCTCATAGCAATCTTTGAAAATAGTTGTTACCACTTGCATTATACATATTAAGAAACCAGGACAATGAGGTTAAGTAACTTGACCCAAATCACACAGCCAATATGTGCTATTGGTCCGACTTCGAGGCTCTGGCTACAAAGTTGTAATAGTCTCTCTGTACAGAGCATCTCAAACACATTGATAGACAAGAATCATTCTGAATGAAAACTATGCCATCTGTATGTAAACATACAACTGTCAAAGCTAGCATCTGGTATTTACTTGAAAGTCCAGTCAATGTTGAATGTAAACCATAATTCAAGAAAATTCCCCCACAAGTCTAGCAAGGATGAACTGCTCATTGAAGAGGTCAAATTAGGAAAAGTACAAATCACAAATTAAAAATTTTGTTCATACCTAAATTGGTGTTTTCTGGTATTTTTTAGTTTACTCGCAAAACATTTGTCCACCACTCCAACTCTTCTACATTTGTCTATTGTCAAACATTAACCAGACATTTTAGATAGAAATATTTGCCCTTTGTCTATCCATTGTTATCATGGTAGTAAAGGTCTTATCCTTGTAAACACAAGTTATTTTACTTCATTTCAAAGGTACCCTCTCCCCAAGACATTTGGCTCCACATCACCTATCACTTTTGATAAGCTACTTTCTATTGATTTTGGCAATATCTGAGCAATATAACAATTTGCTGCACCACTGGGCTATCTGTCATACAGTTATTACACGTAGTTTACTTTCTAGTTCTTTTAGGGAGTAAACCAACATTTCTCCTATATATTAACAGGGTCACAAACTTTGCTGAGGAATGTATCCAGACTTCCCTTATAGACTATCCTCATTTGTCGAAAACATAAAGAACAATTAGAATATAATCAAACTTCTCAGCAGCAAACATGGAGACGCCTCTGCCCGCCCCCAGGTCTTCCTTGAGAGCCGAAAACTTTTGATTTTCTCAGAATCCTAATAAGTTTTTGTAACCTAGTTTTCAGGTCCCCAACAGATTAAAAGCAGCAAGTTAGAGGGGGAGTGGAGTGTTACTATAGACTGGTGTTCTGACAAGAATTATAGAAAAACCCACAAAAGCCTTATATTTTAAAGGCCAAATCTATTTACATCTAGATGTGTTTATCATGACGAAAGGCCAAAGGCTGTGAAGAAAAAGTAAAAATTCGATGACTATAAGTAGATACGCTTTCAAGATTGCTGAGCACAGGCTTTATTGGGTATGAGTGTTGAATGTCTTTATGCATTTTGTTTCTTTACACACCAATGGTTCCCATGTCAGTATTTCCTCATTGTGCTATAAAATATTATCTAAGCCTACATTTAAGAGTTTGAGTTTTAGGAATGTTAGCAATCCATGTCATGCAAAGCTTAAGGAAAGGAAAATACACAAAAGTACTGAAAAGAAGAAAAGTAACAGGAATTCCTCCCATTTTCCTCTTTAAATTCCTTTGCAAGGTCATTAAAAGCACCAGTTTATTGAGCTTTTACAATGTACCAAGCAGCGTGCTGAGCACATGGCAAGAATTATTTAATCCTCACAGCCACCCTGTGAGATATATATTATCATCCCCATTTTATGGATGAGAAAATTGAGGCTCAAGGAGCCTCAGTCTAATTAGAGATTAGCACTCAGGTTGGTCTGAGTCCAGATTCAGACATCTTAACCATGACCTCACATAATAACATACCCACAAAAAAGGCACTCAAATATGTCCAAGAGGAACTATATATATCCCTATTAGACCAAACTGACTTCATCTCCAAACAGCCAGTCAGAATGGTTGTATGTCTTTATGACTGACTTTTTTGGTGACTGGCTTGATCTGACAAGCCAGTCAAAACAACTGAATAAATTTGTGTGTACAAATGTAGCCTAAGCCAAGACTGGCCTATTATCGTTGTTGTTGTTGTTACATGCTGTCAAGTCAGTTCCAACTCATAGCAACCCTATGTACAACAGAATGAAACACTGCCTGGTCCTGCGCCATCCTCACAATCGCTGGCAGCAATCATTGTTGCAGCCATTGTGTCAGTCCATCTGGTTGCGACTCTTCCTCTTTTTCACTGACCCTCTACAACCTCTGTCAGTTTGTACTAGTGTGGTGGTTTGCATGTTGCTGTGATGCTGGAAGCTATGCCACTGGTATTTCAAATACCAGCAGAGTCTCCCATGGTGGACAAGTTTCAATGAAGCTTCCAGGCTAAGACAGAGGAGGATGAAGGACATCGCCATCTACTTCTACAAAATATTGGCCAGTAAAATCCTCGTGAATAGCCTATTATTAGAATACACAAATCTAATTTATGATGTAAATGGCACACAGATTTAAATTTCCTCCACACATCAATGGCATGGAATGTAGTAACACTTTCTGAAAGAGTTTACACTACGCTGATAATCAGTGCTTAATGAGGTCCTTTTCTCCAGACTCAAGGCCTTTATGTTACTGTCATCCTGCTAACCATCTCATCTTCCCCTATTCTAATAGCTCTGTCCTCTTACAAAGGCCCATCACTATCTGAAAGTGGCAGTATAATTAATTTTTTTCAGTAAAAGCCAAGTTGTTTGCTCTCAAACATCCTGCAGTTCAGGAAATGTCAAAATGTCAGACCATGTAAGCGGAAATAAACTCTGCATTCCACTTCCAATCACTTCCTGTAGGGAAAGAAAAGCTAGACATTCCAGTGAGAAAAGAGATGTACAGAACCACTCCAAACAAGTGACTCAATGTCTTTCTGTTCCTATATTTGTTATCAGTAAATCTTAATCTATTTGGAGTTAAAACATGATACTCTACTGCTGTTGTAAAAACCTGTCACATCTCCAGAAGTTGGTGTATGTGTATAGGGTTGCTATAAGTCGGAATCAACTTGACAGCAATGGCTCTTCCGGGTTTTATACCTACCTCATCACACTCACCCTGGTGGTGTGGTGGTTAAGAGCTAGGGCTGCTAACTGAAAGGTCGGCAGTTTGAATCCACCAGAAGCTCCTTGGAAACCCTAGGGGGTAGTTCTACTCTGCCCTATGGATAGGGTCACTGTGAGTCGGAATCCACACAACAGAGATGGGTTTGTCCTCACACTCCCTTTTGTATTGTTTTTAACAATAACATTAATGGTTTTATTCCTCAGTTACAAAATACAGGTACACCACACAGCGTCTGGAATATACTATGTGCTCAATAAATAATTATAGAAAATTTTTTTGAAAAATTAGAAAATAGAAATGAAGAAAATAGAAAAAACCCATAATCTAGAGACCATCACTGTTTTCTGTTACCTATGATTCCAGTTTTATTTCTATGCATATAAAATACATTTTCGATTTAAAAAATAGAATCACACATTATGTACTGTTTTGCACCCTTTCGTCATTTAGCAATATGTTGTCAGTATTTTTCTATGCCATTATTAATTCTTTTGCAACACCATTTTAAGAGCTGGACAGTGTTCCATCATCTAGATATCTCATAATGGAACTAATCCCTTTATGTTGGAGATTCAGGTTATTTCCAGAGTTTGACTTTCATAATGTTACAACGAACGTCCTCACAGCTCATTCTTTGTGCACCTCCTAGGTTATTTCCTGAGGATAAATTATTGGGCATTCAAAAAGTAGAAACAACCTAAACATGTATCAAATGATGAATGGGTAAATAACATGTGGCATATCCGTACAGTGGAATATTATTCCGTCATGAAAAGGAATGAAGTACTGATACATGCTACAACATGAATGAACCTTGAAAACATTATGATAAGTGAAAGAAGTCAGTCACAAAAGGCCACATATTGTGTGATTTCATTTATAGGAAATGTCCTGAATAGGCAAATTTATAGACAGAAAGTAGATTGTTGGTTGTCAGGGGCTGGGGGCAAAGGAGGAGAAGGCAATCAATGCTTATGGGTACAGGGTTTCTTCCTGGGGTGATGAAAATGTCCTGGAATTAGACAGTGGTTGTGGTGTGATAGATCACTTTTGTGTGGCTTTTCTACCACGATCTTATAACTTCCACCCCAGTGATTGGGCGGGACTGTATGAGAGGGTAATCGTGGCCCACTAAGGGAATTGGTTGGTTTTGCCATCCCACTGGGCTTGAAATGAGCTACCCTAGAGGCGGAAAAGAAGAGAAGAGCCCACCACCACCAAAGACGGTGAGATTGGCAGGAGAGACTCGCAGGAGACATCACAGTGGGCTTCCCGGCCCCTGGAGTGAGACAACTGAGTGCCTCTGGGCAGAGACTGAGGGCCAGGGAGAGGTGTGCCCGCGAGCATAGCTGGAAAGAGGCTGTCCTGATGGAAGAACTGTATCCTTGAGTGTCCCTGAGCCTAAATTTGTAACCTGTTACTTCCCTAACAAACCCCGTAATCGTGAGTATTGTGTGTGAGTTTTGTGTTCCCATTGCAATGAATTATCGAACCCAGCAGAGAAGTAGAGAGTGCCGTAGGAGGGACAGTTGGTGTCGGAATTGGTAAAGATGACAGAGAGAGGAGGCATGTCTGGTGGCTGCCTCATAAGAATCAGCGTTCGGCTATTGACCTTGATTCTCCTTTCCCCTGATGAAGTTAAAGGAGGTCAGACATCGACCCCCACACCATTTTTTACAGTGGTAAAGGCTGCATAACTATGTGAATATACTAAACACCACTGTACACTTTAAAATGGTGAATTTTATGGTATGGGAATTACACCTCAATAAAGCTGTTATTAATAAAAACCTGAGCTATGTTATTATTTGGCTAAAGGTTATACAAAGAATTTAACCTTTGTGATGTGAAAGAGTAATTTCTTACAATGAATTAAAATTAATTTTTGTTTGAGAGTGTTCCGAGGTGACATCTCCAAAATGGATTAGTTAGGAATTGCCTAGTCTGAGACTTCTTACCCTTGGCGAAAGACTGTTAATATCATAAACACCTTTGGATTTATTGACTATATATTACAAAGTTAAAACAGAACAAACTTTTTGAGAATATACCTATGCATTTTTTTAAAACATGAAACAATATAACAGTTTTCAACAGCAAAAAAGATTATCCATAGTGTCATCACATGAAATGCTAGATTCTGGATCAAGATAGAAATGGCAGGAGGAATATTAAGATAAGATGGTTGCATTCAATTCAACCAAGATTTTACAGGTGCCTACTATGCGCCAGGAACCATATTAGGCACTAGGATTGAGACAACTCTAGAGTTGCTTCTGGGACTCCTTATGGGAGAACTCTGAACCCTTCTCCCAACAGGCCAGGTGGTACTACCTAAGAAGGAGATACATGGTGACTAGCACAGATAGCTCCTTATGAGTATTTGTGTATTATGTAGCTGTGGTGAAGCAGCCAGCTTACTGGGCTTAGAACCAAGAAACTTTGGTCTAAATCCAAGTTCTTCCTTTAACTAGCCATGCAAAGCCAGTTAAGTCCCTTAACCACTTTTTTTCCCCAGTTGTCAAAGAGTTAACCCCAACTCATGACAACCTCATGTGTGTTAGAGCACACCTATGTTCCATAGAGTTTTCAATGGCTGGTTTTTTCAGAAGTAGATTGCCACGCCTTTCTTCCAAGGCACCTCTGGGTAGACACAAACCTTTTGTTTGGCAGCTGAACATGTTAACCATTTGCACCATCCAGGGACTCCTTAAACACTTGGAGCTTTAGATTCTTCATCTGGAAAATGGGCCCCCACCACCCACCTCACCAGGTTGTTGTGAGAATTAAATGAGATTATATGTACCTGACACATAGAAACTCTACAAGTGTTAAATGAATAAATACACTCTATTTACTATTGGTCTGTCTTCATAAACAAAGCCCTCTTCTAAGAGCTGCACTGGGCCAAGTACCTGCCCCTGAGGCTCTTCTCTTCTCATCTAAGAGAAATCACATTGCCTTTCCAACTTCCCTCTACTGTCTATGAACAAAACACCACAACATACCATTACTTCCTGAGCAGAATTTCTAAAAAAGAAAAGAAAAACTACAATTGGGAGAAAGGCCTGACAATCTACTTCCCAAAAAATCAGCCATGAAAAACCCTGTGGAACACAGTTCTCTACTCTGACACACACGAGTTTGCCATGAGTCGGAATGGATTTGAAAGCAACTGGTTTCTTTAATGTGTTAAATAACTCATGTTTGCGGTCTGTTTATAGATACCTCTTTTAATTTGTGAGGGAGCCCTGGTGGCACAGTGGTTAAGTGCTCAGCTGCTAACCAAAAGGTTAGCAGTTCAAACCCACCAGCCACTCCACAGGAGAAAGATGTAGCAGTCTGCTTCCATAAAGATTTACAGCCTTGGAAACCTTATGGGGCAATTCTATTCTGTCCTATAAGGTCACCATGAGTCAGAATCGACTCAACAGCGATAGGTTTAATTTGAGTTGTTGAGGCAACAATGATACGGATGATGGAATAAAAACATTTCCTCAAGTAACTAAAAAAAAGAAAAACTACAGACAAAGCCTTCAGTGCCCCATTCTATGTTTCTCTTGCTGCCTTCTTCATTTCAAATGCTGTAATGAACTCATTTTTGCTCCTTCACTTCTCCTCCCTGATATGCTGCTCCCATGAGCGCCTCCTTAGTGGTCTGAGCAAAAGACCCATCTTTGCTCAGCAGTCAGGGCAAGTTTGAGCTACAAGACAAATCCCTTCCTGAGACCTTTAACCTTGTTAAATGGGATAGGAACTCGATGAAAGCCATTCTGCATCCCAGGAATGTCTAAGGTCACAGCTTACAACCTGTCCAAACAGGATGCTTGAATTTTTGTACTAAATGGTGATCATGGTGGCTCCAAAGCAGTGTCCCTATGGTGACATCCTCAAGCCACCCCACATCAGAAGGGAGGGAAGGTCAAGCTGGAAGGAGGGAGATACTTGGCCTAACAAGCTACCCTCAAAATCTGCCTACACGAGTTCCTGGGGAGAACTGCATTCGAAGTCCCTGTGAGGGATTTTACATACCTTAGAGAGGAATAAAAGAGGCGAACAGCCAGTGCCCACCCACCCAAGCAGCCAGTCAGGAAAATCTTTGCCAGCAGAGTGCAAAGATTAGCTTAACAGAGCACAGGTTAGCTTAACTAAAAGTCACAGTTGTAAGACACCAGCCAGAAGCAACTGAAGATTTATCCATATCTTTAATTACAATAATAGATACTAGCTCAACTGTTTCACAGGGGTCCTAGTCTTTCTGAGGGCCATCAGCAGCAAAAAAAAAAAAAATATTTTGGAGGTGTTTATCATTTCTGTGTAGCGGTTTAAGTGCTACGGCTGCCAACCAAAATGTCAGCAGTTCAAATCCACCAGACACTCCTTGGAAACTCTATGGGGCAGTTCTACTCTGTCCTATAGGGTCACTATGAGTTGGAATCGACTCGACGGCAACGGGTTTGCGTTTGGTTTTGGTATCATTTCTTAAGGTCCCTGTGTGGTGCAAAAAGTTTGCACTTGACTACTAGCCTAAAGGTGGGTAATTTGAACCTACCCGTAGGCACCATGGAAGAAAGGCTTGGTGATCTGCTTCCATAAAGATTAGAGCCAAAAAAATCCACGGAGCAGTTCTACTCTGTAACACATGGGGTCACCATGAGTCAGAATCAACTCCACGGCAATGGGTTTGTTTTTTGTTTGTTTCTGTTTTTATCATTTCTCTGCAGCTTCTAAAGCCACTGCATTATCTATGAGCGATTTGTGGAAAGAGAATGCATTGTCCCACTAGGTTTAGTCTATTTAGTCTTCCAATATCATCTTCATTCTATTTTTATGAGACCTCTTTTGAAATTGCTCTGTTTTCTTTAAGAACAGTAATTATAGAATGAATCAAGAAACTGAGCAGAGGCAGGTTTCCAGCTCCTATGCAGTGGTATCCTTGTAGGGAAGAAGGTCCACTGACAGATGGGTTAGCCCTCAGAAAGCTTGAGAATCCCCTGAAGAACATTCATCACCCAATCCTGCCAGCTGATATAAGGGTGTTGTTGTTGTTGGGTGACGATGAGTCGATTCCATCTCATAGCAAACCCATGTGACAGAGTAGAACTGGCCCATAAGGTTTCCTAGGCTATAATCTTTACAGGAGCAAATCGCCACGTCCTCTCTCCCATGGAATCACTGGTAGGTTTGAACCATGGACCTTTTGGTTAGTAGCTGAGCGCTTAACCATTGTTCCACCAAGGCTCCTTTGATGTAAGGGTATAATGATGAAGTTTTCTTTGAGAAGGAAAGTCACTGCCTACTGACCCTCCCCAATTTAGGGTGCCTCCTTGAGATCACAATAGGCCTGATAAAAAGACCCCACACATTTTGATCTTACAATGCATGTTTTTGGGCCTTCTGACCCTTGAAACTGTAAACATTTACCTCTGGAATTAGCCCAGGGGTCTCTCAAGAGGTATATTGAGACAATCACAAGGTACGTCCTCTTGTGTCTCAAGGAGATAAGAGAAGTTTTACATTGTTCCCTGTTCTACTTTTTTTTTTTTTTTTTGTATAAATGTCTGAAAAAGTCTTTCCAGATTTTGTGGTCATTTTTGTGCCACCTTCCAAAACCCAAAGCCAACCCATTGCCATCGAGTCAATTCTGACTCATAGTGACCCTATACGACAGAGTAGAACTGCCCCACAGGATTTCTAAGGCTGTAACCTTTATGGAAGCAGACTGCCACATCTTTCTCCTGCATATGCCACCTTACAGACATGTAACTCTGATAATGCTTACCCAACATTAAAGTCATGTCCTCTCTCTCTTCTATATTGGAATGGCAGGACTATTTTATTTCCTTAACAATAATGAGTTGCTAATGGGTGGGCTGCTGTGAATGAAACGCATAGAAACACCTGAAGAAAAAGGGGAATGCTGTAGCTACATGGAAACCAATTTAAGATAGTTGATCTAAGGACCAAAAGCATCTTTTGGTTACTTGCAAGGGCATTTTTCACCCATCCATGCAGTCAGCCTGTGGATCACTAACATTTTCTGAGATCTATAGTCCTATGGTAGGTGCTGAAGATACAAATGAGACATGGTCCGTCCCACCCCTGGAAGTGCTCAATGCAGCGGGGGATTGCAAGATGACTGGCTCCCTACAAGTCTACTCCAGAAAACAGACTCTAACTTCCATTCAAGGACTAATTTTTTACTCCAGCTAGGATTGTAAATGCGGACTGGTGGTGGGAAGTTTGCTACCTCCTTGGTATAGCCTATTCCCTCTTCAGGAAATTTAGTTTGCTGGAAAGTCTACACAGAGGTCTCATCCATTAGTCCTATTTTGCCTCCTCCACCCCACAGCCACCAAAAAAACTGGTTTAATGTTACTTTGACTTGAGAGACCTTCATGTTTTTGACGACAGCCAGCATGGTCCCTGAATCTCCTCCACTTCTCCAAGCTAAAAAGCAGGATTTCAAACCGGTTTGAACCAGTTCAGTCATGGCCAATGATGCAAAACCAGAACAGACCTGAGTTTTTACAATTTGGGTGATCTAGAAAGGAATGGGAAAAATTACAGATCGAAACCCTGCTAGAAACCTAATCTCTCCTTTAGAAAACAAGGGAAGCGTACATGTTACATAGCAACCAAATCTCTTGCCCTTAGAATTTTGAGCAGAGTCGGAAACAGCCGCCTTCCGATCAAAGATGGCAGCTGGCTGCACCGCTTTGAATGTGTGTCGCTCTCCGCGGTCCTGCCAATAATTCAGTCTCACTCAGCAGGTTCCTGAAAGGCCTCACTGCGCCTCTTCCGAGTCTCCCATTCCAAGACTTTGACCTGTAATTTTTCCCATTCCGGTTATCGTTCTGGTTCATCCAAATTTTACAAATTCAGGTCTGTTCCAGTTTTGCTTCTTCAGCCATGACTGAATTGGGAAGAACCAGTTCAGAGCCCTGTCAAAAAGATCCAGTTCCTTTAACTTTTTCTAATATATTGTGATTCTCAGTCTCCCTGTCATTCCTTGTTAAAGAAATCTCTGATAGGCTGCAGATACAGGTGTTATTTATGGGGCTGGGAGCTGGGCCTTGATGGCAATCTGCAAACCTATTTTCATGGAGAAAAAGGGATGCATCAGGTCCTCAAATAATAGGGCCCCAGTCTGTGGTCTTCATTATCAAGTATAAGCAGAATTAATAATTCATGTCCTGCTAATGCACAGCAAAACTCATAAGAGCTCCAGCTTTAGAAAAGTCTTTGAACACACGTTCCACACACAGCTTAAAAGCATGAATAAAAGCAATCTGTACACCATCCCAATCAATCATGCCTCCGGATTACTGAAGAGGGTTCCCTCACTTGCATGAGAAGTTTCTGTCCTTAGTAAGTTCCTGCAGTCTTGGGCACAGTAGTCTCTCCCATAACTTTTCACTCCAGAGAAAAACCTTCTAATTAACAAAGACTCAAAGGCCAGCTGTCTCCACATATTGAGGGTGTGAGCAAAGAATCACAGTGCTTCTCTAGCCCAACCTCTCTTTTTACAGATGGAGGAAACTGCGCCCTAGAAAGGGAAAATGACTTGTAAGTTGCAGAGACCTGACTAGAACTCAAGTTTCATTACTTTTAGGTCAATATTTTCTCGTCTTCATCGAAATGCCTCTCAGTTCTAAAAAGTCTGCAAAAAGCATCAAGAGAACAGAATTCGTTAATAGTTCCATCTCCAAAAAAAGAAAGGTTCCTGGTGATCAAAGCTGTATTCAATGCACTTGAGTCTCCCTTACCCACCACCACCACTAACTACTTTTTCCCCTCTCTTCAGTATCCTGTATGTAAGCCCTTTCTGTATCTATATAAGGCAACAGAGGGCATTAAATCCCTGAACAAATTCAAACTCAACCAACATTTATTGAACACCCACTCAATGCCAGACATTTTCATATACACGATCTTGCTTACTCTTCATAACAACTCCAGAGGTTGGTGCTATTACCCCCATTTTTCAGACAAGCCACTGGTGCTCAGCTCCCAGATACCACACAGTACAGTCAGGATTCAAACCTAGGACTTTTAACTCCAAGTCCAATACTCTTTCTACTACTTTCTTTGTGCACCTTTTAATGACTAGCAATTAGGATGATAATGATGGTGTATTTCATCCAAGGTTTTGCATACTTCCCAAACTGATTTTTTTTAAGTTTCATCAAGTTGAAATTTCTTAATAAAACAAAAGATCCAACTCCTAGCACTCTCCTTGCGTATCAGGCTACACGGTATGCTGCCTATAGCAGCAGTCAGGGCAGCAACATTTTCCATCAGACTTTGGCAGGCTATAAGAAAACTCACAGCCTGAACAAGGGGGAGATGAGAGTCTATTTAAACAGGCTCTTTTAGAAGGTGCCAGGAAGCCCTCAGGCAAATAAAATGACTGGATGCTCCTCTGGATGCCTCAAATCACGTTAGTCTCAAATAAACCTTGACGCCCAAGTAGAGCTATCAGGCAACCACATAGGCTATTTATACCTCAAGTGGCTTCGAAAGGGAAAAAGAGAGTTTCCTAATCCGGACATTGAAACGCTAAGTCCTGTCCTCCCGTTTGTAACCAATAAGTATTCACAAGGACAGGTGGGTAATGGAGGATGAACATTCCCTCCCAGCATTTTTAATTAACTGGTTGTTGGATTTATCGGTCAGCTCAGTGGGAAATCAGAACCTACTACGTGGGGGCTATTTTTATAGCCTTCTGGAGTTGGGTTGCCTTAGCACAGACACCTGGCACCATTCCTAGAAGTGGTTAGATCTGTGTTTTTCCTTTTAAACAGCAACCGGTGAGTAAATTTGAGCATTCCAGACATCTGGCTAGTAATCCGATATAATAAAGGTGCCCCTTTCCCTTCCCACTTTGGTAAAACAGCATATGCACCACCAGTTTATCCCTTCATATCCAGCAGCAGCTCAGAGGCAAACAGAGTGTGGTTAAAACCCAAAATCAGCTCTGTAAAACCTTGGAAGCAAGGGGCTGTAGCCATCATCAATAACTTTATAAGCTATAAAAATGGAGTTAGTAGTCTCTGAATAAGCAACAGTTGATCTTATCAACTCAAAATTCCTCGAATCAGACTTTCAGCTCATTTCCTGTCTTCCTTCAGATGAAGAAAAAAAAGCGGGGGAGGCTTTTGCCGTGGGAGATCTTTTTACAGCATCTACTAACAATTTCTGCACAGATATTTGGGTGGCAAATTGTAACCCGATACCTATTTTGCAATAAAACTACCACAGCATTAAATTGGCATCATAGAGACAGAAATTCTATTCAGTTGAGTTTGGGTATGCAGGCACTCACTTTAATGTGGGAGATGGATTTAGCTCATCTTTGGAAAATCCAAGGGTAATGACCGAAACACAATGTGATTAAGCTAATTATCAACCAGGTGTGCTTTAAGGAGTTGCTCGTTCAATCTATTACTGCTAAGCGCACAAGCCTGTTTTAAGGAGGAATTTATGACAGCAGGTCAGATACTGCAACTTCTTAGAGGGCAAAAGACAATGTTTCTGCAGTTCTGGCATTCTGTTACCAAACCCTTTGCCATCAAGTCAATTCTGACTCATAGCAACCCTATAGGACAGAGAAGAACTGCCCCATAGGGTTTCCAAGGAACTGCTGGTGGATTTGAACTGCCAAGCTTTTGGTTAGCAGCCGAGCTCTTAACCACTGCATCACCAGAGCCTGCCCAACCATGAAGACCAGCTCAAGAACCTAAATTTTTCCTGACTACCCAAGTCCCCAGGGAGCTGGCCATCCCTGAAGTCCAGTAGGAGTTACTGTCTATAGCCAATTAGCCTGTACTGTCTTGTGCTGAGTCAATTTTTTTCATTTGTATATGTCTGGTCTCCTTAGCTAAGTAAATTGCTCAAAGGTACGCATTATTATGTTTTTGTTTTTATTCCTCACGATGTCTGACCTTGTTAAGTATTTGCAGACTGAAATCTTCTGAATAAAAAGTAACTTTTGAAATACACATTGCTGTATGGATATTTCTTACATTTGTCTCTGTAAATGCAGTACTGTATATGAAACATAAACTATTTAGTGGTTCTGGCTCATTATAATGAATATCTGTCTCAGTTGATGTGGGACACTGACCCAGGTATGTACTGACCTCTTGATGTCCCTGACCAACATTGGCACATGTTACTGAACAGAGCCCTACTTCTCTGAGGCCCCATCTACCTTCTAACAGTCATCTCTTGTACCTTCCTCCATTGTTTATTGCTACTCCCTCCATTCACACATCTCTTTTTTCTTCTCCTTTTTCCAGCGCCTCAGAAGCCTGGCATTCACAGCCACTAGCAACCAATTCCAGCACACATTTCTTGTGGTTGTCAAACTGTACCTTCCTTAAACTGCATGTCATCCACCTTCTTCAATGAATCCCAGATCAGTAGATTGTAAGATCCCAGAGAACAGCAAAAAAAAAACAAAAAAAACAAAAAAAAAAAAAACCAGTTGCCTTCAAGTCAATTCTGACTCATGGTGGTCCCATGTGTTTCAGGGTAGAACTGTGCTCCACAGGGTTTTCATGACTGTGACCTTTCAGAAGCAGATCACCAGGCCTGTCTTCCCAGGCGCCTTTCAGTGGGTTCGAACCACCAACCTTTCTGTTAGTAGCCCAGTGCTTAACTATTTGCACCACCCAGGGACTCCAAGATCCCAGAGAGCAGGGACTAAGTCTGAACAATTATTGTATATAAACTCTACCATTCACCCTCCACCACCACCGAACCCAGAAGCTTAGTTCAAGGAATGCTTAATAAGCAATGTAACTGAATTCCAGGATTCCAGGTTGCCCTCCATTGGAAGATCCTGCTGGCTGTTAAACAAGAGAATTGACTAAAGAGATTTGACCAATGGTCTAGAAGTTATTAAGTTCTACTTAAACAAAAACTTGGAAGCAGAACACACACATGCCAGTTGGCCTACTGGAGCTGGTACGTGCAGGCATATTCCCCTAGCAGAGACTCCTTTATTTTTTGGTACAAGGAAACTTCAAAATTTGAATGTTAAATGTTTAATCTGCATTTAGAAGATAACAATCAATCAAATATTTATTGATTGCTTGGCAATACAGGGCTCTGTGCAAAAAGCCCGAGAGAAAATGGATGTGTTTTCAATAAAGAAGTACAATCAAGTGGTGGTAACAAGAACAAAGCAGCAACTCTACACACTTTTTCTTAAGAGTCACAGGTCATCCAGACAGATTAGCCCCGAGGACTGAGAAAAGACCAGGTATATATACCTCACTCCACAGGGAAAGTCTAGAGATTCAATAAAACAAACGTACAACGCTTCATCTTCTTTAAAGACCAACCTATATCTTCCTAATCATGTGAAAATCAATTGCCTTCTTCGGATGCCCCTCCAACAAAATGACAAGGGAGGGGGAAAACTGACCCCAGGATATGTGATCTTACCTAGGACCATTTCAAAGTTTCTCTAAGGGCTCTCCATCTACTTTGCTGATATATTCTTTCCTGAAGGTTCCTCTGTTCAGTTACATTCCATCTTCTCTTGACTATTTGATGGTCACAGAGGCACTACCACTGAGCAAATAGGCTTCCACACAAGCTCTGACTAGGCCAGAGTTGACAAAGATCAAGCCAGTAACAACAAGAGGTCCACCAAGCACCACCCAGGGGGAATCTGGGACAGTTTTCACAAAACAGGATTCATGTTTAAAACTAAGTTATGGTTTGTATTGTCCATCTCTCCTTCCTTGGAAGAATATGTTATTAAACTGCTCATAAAGGCAATAATGTTGGTTTTCCAGGGGGGAAACAAAGAATGATTGCACTACTGTTTGATCCAATAACATACTGTTGTTGTTGTTAGGTGCCCTGTAGTCAGTTTCAACTCGCAGTGACCTCATGTGACAGAGCAGAACTGCCCCATAGGGTTGTCAAGGCTATAATCTTTATGGAAGCAGATTACCAGGTCTTTCTCCCAGAGATGCTCGGTGGGTTTGAACCACCAACCTCTAGGTTAGCAGTCAAGAGCAAACCATTTGCGCCACCAGGGGTCTTTCCAATAACATCCCACTATAAAAAATACATATACGACTATAAAAACCCACCAAAGAACCATCTCTATGATAGATGTATTTAATGGCATCTGAAATTCTACCATTTCATTTAGAAATTAACTGTAAGTTAAAATAAGTCTATTTTTTTGGAAGGAGGGTAAACCGAAAAGGCTTAGAAGATATTAACCTAAGTGAATTTTTTGCACCAAATATTTATATTAATTTTTTTCCCTTAATTAAGAAACATTCTAAAACCCAAGTATCAAGTTTTAAAAAAATTTTACCCAAGCAAAGAATTTTCTCACTTCTTATATATACATTTTTAACTTCTCACTGTACATTTCTGAGTTATGTTTACATACCTAAAGAGAAAAAAAGTAATTCCTTATTTCAGGAAAGAAATGTGAGGTATACAGTTTTAAGAAAGCCATTACCTACAGACTGGGAAAAAACTTTTGGCTACAACATATCCAACAAGGGACTAATCTCTAAAATTTATAGAAAACTTCAACATCTCAAAAATAAAAAGACAATCCAATTAAAATATAGGCAAAGGATATAAGCAGACACCTCACCAAAGAAGACATTCAGGTGGCTAACAAACATATGAAGAAGTGCTCGAGATCATTAGCTATTAGAGAGATGAAATCAAAATGACAATGAGATACCATCTCACCCTGACATTACTGGCACTAATCAAAAAAACAGAAAATAACAAATGTTGGCGAGGTTGCTGGGAGAATGGAACTCTTCTGCACTGCTAGTGGGAATGTAAAATGGTACAACCACTTTAGAAAATGGTATGGCGCTTCCTCAAAAAGCTAGAGATAAAAATAACATATGACCTAGCAATCCCACTCCTAGGTACATACCCTAAAGAAATAAGAGCCGTGACAGGAATAGATATATGCACAGCCATGTTCATTGCAGCATTATTCACAACAGCAAAAAGATGGAAACAACCTAAGTGCCCACCAACAGATGAATAGATTAACGAACTGTGGTACATGCACACAATGGAATGCTGCACAATGATAAAAAAATAATGACAAATCCATGAAATATCTCACAAGATGGATGAATTTGGAGGACATTATGCTGAGTGAAATAAGTCAATCACAAAAAGATAAATATTGTATGCAACTGCTACTATAAAGTAACTACAAAAGGTTTACACACAGGAAAAAAATTAAAACAAATTCTTTGATGGTCACCAGGGACGGGAGGGAGAGGGAGGGAAAATCATCAATTAGATAGAAGACATGAGTTAATACTGATGAAGGAAAAGGCAATACATTATACAGGGGAAGTCAGTACAACATGACCAAGGCAAGAAAGGACACGGAGAGGAACGTAAGAATAAAAGGCAAATATGGTAACTACCATACCTTAGACAATCCTGCAGTGCCAGTAATAACAAACAATAATTTACAAATGGACAAATAGGTAAATAGATACACCAAGAGGTGTGGGAGGATGCAAGGGAGCACACCCACCAGCAACTATAAGTTTAGTGGTAGATATTTCTACATACATGATTGTAGGTGCGGCTCACATAGAAAACACAAGGGGGTAAAGTCAGGGAAACCTCTTACACATAACCAAACACCTCACAGGATGAAGTCCTTAGGTAGAAGACGAAGAACAACAGACTTGGGGGACATATACGTCAATTGGCACAACGTAGTACATAAAATCAATATTCTGCATCCTACTTTGGTGAGTAGTGTCTGAGGTCTTAAAAGCTTGTGACTAGCCATCTAACATACAACTATCGATCTCCTCCCATCCGGAGCAAGGGAGAGTGAAGGAGATGAAATACTCAAGGGAGTAATAAGTCCAAAGGACTAATGGACCACATGAACCACAGCCTACATGAACCCAAGACCAGAAGAACTAGATGGTGCCCGGCTACCACTACTAACTGCTCTGACTGAGATCACAACAGAGAGTCCTGGACAGAGGGGGATAAAATTGTAGGACAAAAAAATTAAACTCACAAAAAAGACCAGGCTTCCTTTGCTACTGATAAGAAAGATGGAGCCTGGGTCTCAAGCCCACCTTCAGTGTACCTTTGCCGCACGGTACAGTACATGTGCTGGCTTAGAGGAGGGTGAGGGATTCTTTTCAGTCTGAGAATGAGTGTGTATGAGTGAGGCGGTATCCACATTCTCAACTTCAAGTCATTGCAGTTTCTTTTTCCCAAAAAAAGGGGGTTAGATGTTGCATTTCTTAAAACTAACCGAAGTTCTGTCTACTGATGCAGCACAAGAGATGTTTTTTTTTTTTAAAAAAAAAAGGAAAGACGCTCTTTGGGGTTTTTGTTTTGTTTTGTTTTCTTTTGATTATCTTTTAGGGAAAACACTGACGAATGGTCAGAGCTCCCATCCTGATATTTTCATCCAGGCGTCTTTCCTAATAATATGGTTCAACTGTGAATGGAGAAGTGGGGGAGGGGGGAGAAAAAGAAAACTCTGGAGTTAGAGGATATAGAAAAAATAAAAATACAATTGTTACAAATAAAGAATACAGACTTCAAAAACAAAAAAAGCCACAACCCAGACAAACCAAAAGTTATAAATGCTCATAATTGGCAGCACAAAAGGAAAGCTCTCTCCTGACTTGTATTGTGGCAGTCTGAACCCCCCCCAGAAAATTGTGCCAAAGAGTTTAGAAAACAAATACACAATAAAAGTAAACACACACACACACACACACAAAACAGCAAACTTCAGGTAACTATTTTGGATTGCAAACAAAGATAAATTTAATGTTCAAACAATCTGATAAAATAACTATTTGGAAATCGCTTGGCAAAAAAAAAAA
>NW_004444002.1:13734427-13751878 GCF_000243295.1 Trichechus manatus latirostris
AAAAAAAAAAAAAAAAAAAAGACCAGGCTTGCTGGTCTGGCAGAAACTGGAGGAACCCCCAAGACTATGGCCCTAAGACACTTTTCTGAACTGGAAGCCATTTTCCGAGAGACCACCTCTCGCCAAACAATAGACAAGCACATAAGATAAACAATAACACCCAGGAGGAACGTATTCCTCAGAACAATCAATTATAAGATGAGAAGGCAGGAAGAGGTAGATAATCAGGGCAAAAGAGAGAAACCAGGACAGAAATGGGGAGAGTGCTGACACATTGTGGGGAATGAAACCAAGTTGTGAAATACTTTATGTACAAACTACCGAATGGTAAACTAATTTTCTCTGTAAATTTTCACCTAAAACACAAGAAAAAAAGAAAGCCACTACCCTCAGAATATCAACAAAAATGTCTTTCCCCATTGGAAGTATAACTGATAAGGGGAGTGGGTATTTCCAGGTTTCTAGACTTGCCTATGTGATCATAACCAAGGCATTTAGCCTCTCAGAGTCTCAGGTATGGTAGAACACCGTCAAAGTCTACTGTCGACCCTTGTGCAGGGGTTGGGAAAGATGATACATAAGATCCTTTCCTCTTCTAAAAATCATGGATGAAGATGCCCTATAAATATAAGAAACTATTTTAAAATACCCTGTAGTAACCAAGTATCTGATCCCAGTGGTTAAGAGCTTGGCTGCTAACCAAAATGTCGGCAGTTCAAATCCACCAGCTGCTCCTTGGAAACCTTATGGGGCAGTTCTACTCTGTCCTATAGGGTCGCTATGAGTCAGAATCGACTCAACAGCAACAAGTTTGATTTGGTTTTATACTCGTTCTAGGATCCCTGGTGGTGCAGTGGTTAAAGCCCTCAGCTGTTAACCAAAAAGTCAGTGATGTGAACCCACCAGCCTCTCCGCGGGAGAAAGATGTGGCGGTCTCCTTCCATAAAGATTACTGTCTTGGAAACCCTGTGGGGCAGTTCTACTCTGTCCTATAAGGTCAGTATGAGTTGGAATCGATTCGATAGCAATGGGTTTTGGTTTGGTTTTGCATAGTCTTTCTAGCATGTCTACCCTTACAGACTCAAATGTTGAGAAGAAAGGAGGCAGTTAGGCAAAATGTATGGGCTAGGTTACTGGCTTGAGTTCAGTTTATCACTAGCAGCTTTAAGAAACTACATTACAGAAGTGGGGCTCAGATACTTCAAAGAGAAACCTAAGTCAGAAAAGCCCTTGATGAAGCAGCACTAAATAAGCAGCAATAAAAACGAGAAACTAACAAACAACATTGGGGCCCAGATCTGTATAAAAACAAAAATAAAGAAAAATAGCCTTTCCTGAGAGAAAGTTGTCATCTAAGTGCAAATGGCCTCAAGGGTACCTTTCATTTGCTTTCTGGCCATTTGTACATGACCTCATGCACCCGGTAAAAAGAGCAAACTGACCACATCAACTCCACCCCATGAGGTACCATCTGCTCCTTTCAAGATAAGTTTTTTCCCCTGTCTTCGCCAAGTATCAACATTATAAATGTTTAACTGTCAGCAGACACTTATTCCTAAAAATGATTTTATTTAAAAAAAGAAAACGGGGGTTGAAAAATCATGTAATCAAGAACTCCATTTCATAGGGAAGTTTGAACAATGGAAAGAGCACATCTACTAACATTTGCCAACATGTTTTGGACATACTAGGGGAAAACATTCATAACATCGTGCTGTCTCTGCCATAAATCACTCCAATAGCATTCTTTCTGAATTATTCCCTACGTATATGGAGATCAAAGACCCGCTGGCTATTCCCCACTGAAATAATCTACAGTTTCCAATGGTGTTATCTGGAGGCAAATAATCAAGCTATTAACACTTGCCAGACCAGTAAGACTGTAAAGTTAACTGCGGTAGAAGTGAAAGGAGCTTTGAAGTACACAGCTGTCTTCCAAGTTATCCACATCCTCATTTAAGAATACTCATTCTCCAAGGGATCACACCTTCACGTTATCAGATACAAAATCTCCAGCCAATTTTAATCTGCATAACATGGGCAGCATCAACCAGCCAAGGACAACTTGAAAAAAAAATGCACAGCAAATCCATTTCTATAGATCCTCCATTCTTTGGTATCTGTAGAAATGGTTGTTCAATGCTGCATGAAATTTTTGATTTAGCAGAGATTTCGGATGAAAACAAGAGGTTTGACCAGTTCTGAACAATGCTTTGCTTCCCTTTGAGACAGAAGCAAGGTGATACAAGAAAAGATGAAGGAGAAGATTTAAAATGAGGAAAAAAACATGGGAGGGGAGAGAAAGAGGGGAAAATAGGTAAGGAATAGAAATAGTTGTTGTTAGATTTATCTTAACAATATCATCCACGTTATCCTTAACATGCATCATACATGAGAATGTTGAGTTGGCTCCGACCCAAGGTGATCCTTATATATAACAGAATGAAATATTGCCCAGTCCTGCGCCATCTTCATGATGGTTGGTATGTTTGAGCCCATTGTTGCGAGTATTGTGTCAATCCATCTCAATTCCTCACTTTTGATGACTCTCTACCAAACATGATGCTTCTTTTCTAGAGATTGGTCTTTCCTGATGACATGTCCAAATCGAGCAAGATGAAATCTCACCATGAGAATAGAGAGGAAAATTAATTCCACAGAGATGAGATAGACATGCTAAGCAGAACTGCCAGTCACTAACTAAAAGCAGGGTCACCAAAGGTTGACATGTATAAAAAACTCCCACTTTCTTCAAATCGAGACTGTCTTCAAACATTGTGAAAATTCACAACAAAACCAGATCTGTTACAGCCTTTCCCCCAGGTAGAATGCTGATACTCCAAACATCACAGACAAAAATACAACCATTCCGTTTTCTGAGGTCTGCAGTGTCATTTTTTTTTAAGGTAGGAAGAAGAACAAAATGATGATACAAGTGACTGAAGGACCCAGATCTCTCTACCATCATTAGAGGAAGAGGGGTGGACAGGTTACATCACGATGTAGCCCACAACTGACTTGAAAACATAAGAAATGTCATTTATATCAAAAGTGTCTGTGAACATGCCTTCTACTTTGTGGAAGGTAACCTGCATATTAAATTAAACAGTGAATATTGAGAAAGAGACTAATACTTTTGATAGAGGAGGAAAGCTGCACTGGATTGAACTGTCCAGGGTCAGGGGTTAGTATGAATGACTTCTAACGGATGCAGTTTTACAGCATACAGAGTTCTGACAGCTAGAACTTTGATACATCTGAGCAATACCTAAATATCCATTAAAACAGATTTTGGTTTAACAGCATAACATCTGATTTCCAGGTTCTTTCAGGATACATCAAGCCATTCAGTCTTAGCTATTTACAATCGATCTCTCACTCTTCCCTCCTCACCCCCAGGAGCTAGTCACTCAAGACTTTATTAAGTGCCTGCTACCTGCAAGGCTCTTTTTCATCTCCATCTGCAAAAGGTGCCTAGCTCTCTAGAATCTGGGATGCTCAACCTTTAATCTTTTTAAAAGTTGTAGCACCTTTTATTTATGAGATTCCTTGCGATCTAAAAGTGCTCAGGATGTATATTTACTTACATTTGTTTTGAAATAAAGTGAATTAAAATCAATTTTGCTCTAAAGATGTTTGGATTTGTTTTCTCCTCATATTTTCATAATGCCCTTGATATAACTGGAGATACACAGAGGTGACCTGAACTAGAAATTCAAAGCTCTGTAGGTCTATTCCTAGACACAGTAGGACATACTTTAAAGTGATTCTCAATATACAAATGCTTTTTTAAAAAAAATTTAGAAAATGAAAAAATGGAGAGCAAAGGCAAAAATAATGGATCATATCAACTCTGAAAAACAGCCATCGCTGCCATTTTAGTATAAGAACGTTCCAGAATTTTTTTTAGGTATAGGTTGTTTGTTGTGGTTCTTTTTATGCAGATTTATCATACTATATAACCTGTTGCCGTTGAGTCGATTCTGACTCATAGCAACTCTACAGGACAGAGTAGAACTGCCCCATAGGGTTTCCAAGGAGCGGCTGGTGGATTTGAACTGCCGGCATTTTTGTTAGCAGCCAAGCTCTTAACCACTGCGCTACCAGGGTTCCATCATACTATATACACACCTTTATATCCTATGGAAACTGTAAACTATAATGGCCTTATAACATTCTATCAGATGGACATATCACAACGTAAACAGCCATTCACTCTTATATTATTAAACATTTGTTGTTTCCAGTTTTTTGCTATCATAAAACATCTCTGTTCATAAGACTTTTTTCTGTATTCAGGATAATTTTTCTTGGGAGAAAGTCCCAGAAGTAAAATTATTGGCTCAAACAATGAATACTTTTCAGACCCTTGAAAATACATATTGCCAAATTGCTGTTCCAAAAGGGTTGTACCAGAAGTGTATGAGTGTGTCCGTTTGACTTGATCCTCATCAGCAGTGGATATTATTTTTTGTATATTCTTTTCCTAATTTGTGAGTTTTTTAAAAAGGTATCTCTTTTTTTATCTGCATTTCCTTGATACTTGTGACTGAACTTCTCCCATTTTTTTTAATTGTCCTTTTTTAGAGAATGTTTTTAAGGTTTCCATTCAAATGAACATACAAGTCTAATATCAGGTCCTATCAGAGGCCGAAAGAAAATGAAATGGAGAAGCCAGAAAAAAGAGCCATTCCAAAACTTCTAGGAATTCTTATAAGACCTATGGTGTTGGTATTTTCTTTCTTTTATTTAATGACAATAGTTACCAGGCACTATAGTTCTTTATCGGTTTCCTCCAGCTGTACGTGAGGCCCTTGCCCTTGGAAATTTCACTCACCCATTCTCTGAACATTGCTGAGGACCCTCCCTGTATCAGCCCTGGTGCTAGGTCCCTGGGATGTTTAACAGTGAACACAGGGTCCCAGGCCTGCTCTAACGAAGTCCTAGTCTACTGGGGAAGACGTGAGGGTTTTCTGGAGGACTGTGGGACACACAGAGAGGGTACCTAACCAAGGCTTGAAGCCCCAAGCAGAGGCTTAAAGCAAAAGCTAAATATCCCCCATTCTTACTTTCAACCATTTCTTATGTGACATAATTTTCAGACCCATCCTGGTCACTATCTTCTGGATACACTCAACTTTGTCAATGTTCGTAAAATGTGACGACTACACTGAACATAATACTCCAGATGTGGCCTGATCAGCACACATGCTTCTAATATAGCCGAAAATTGTTTTTGCCTTAAATAAAAAAAAAAGCTACACCACATTGTTGGCTCATATTAAACTTGCGATCAGCTAAATCCCCAAGAACTTTTTACATAAACTGCTGCCAAGTCACATCTTTCATATCCTGTACATATGCAATATTTTTAACCTAAATTCAAGACTTTACATCTATCACTGTTAAATTTCATCGTGTAGGTTTTGACCTAGAGTTCCTACCAGTTGAGATCATTTTAAATCTGGATTCCGTCATCCTATATATTAAACTACGCCACCCAGCTTTGTGTTATCTACAATGTGAAACGCCTGTCTCTGTGATCGATTATGATCAACAATCTGCTCCTTTAGAGCAGGGGCCATGATTTCGATTACCTTTGTATGCCTCACAGTGCTTAATAGGGTGCCTTTTACATAGTAGGTGCTCAATATTTGATAAATGAATGAATGTCTGGGCAGAGCCAAAAACAGATTCCTGTGGCCCTTCTCCAAAATCATCTTCCTCTAGGTTGACACTGAATCAGTTGTTCAACCAGCTGTGAATTTGCCTAATTACTAGTTATGCACTCAAATGTCATAATCTTATGCACAGGATATTATGAAAGACTCAAATGTTTTGCTAAAATCAAGACATCCTATATTTATATTTGACATTCTGGCGGAGTTGTTCTGATCCAGCCCTCTTGATGCAGCCATGAAAAAAACAGACTACTAGAGGTGGTTTATCATTTACTTCCTCAGCTTTTACCCAGATCATAGGGTCGCCATGAGTCGGAATCGACTTGAGGGCAATGGGTTGGTTGGTTGGTTGGTCCCTTTCTACTTCCTTCAATCTGATTATTTTTGAATATGCATTCCTTTTTTGTCTTTAGAGTCTTTACATTTCAGGGATAAATGTTAAAAAATAATTTCACATTAAAAATTGTATGGAGGAAAATGTAAAAAGGTTATATTTTTATGATCAGATATACTTTTAAGTTTGCTGGGTTTTAAAAGAGCCCACCAGTCCTATTCCTTCAAACCATCGTGTAGTGAAGATTTACATTTTAAAAATAACAAATGCATATTACTTTTCCATAGTATTTTACATGGAATACTAATGAGAGATCTGACAGACATTGACTCAAGGATTCCCAGTGAAGCCTGGAGCTAATATTATAGGACCATATTGTGACTAAAATATCCCTCCCCATTTCACTACAGTCCCTTGAAATTTTGGGATCAGATATTGTAAGAAACAGACTAGTCCCGAAATAATGAGCAGATACTGTGCCCAGAATGATTAATGGCCTTCCAAAGATGAGCAAGTGTGGGAAACACCTGACTCCTGGAGAGGTGTGCTTTGCCTGCCAGATGGTGTCTAGTCGCCCACCCCAACCCTCATCCCTTCTTCAAGCTCCACCCCATCCATGATGCCCATTCCATCCTTTACCCTCACTCCCACCTCATCCCTGATCTCCACTCTTCAGGCTGAGGGATGAGGTGAAGCTGAGGGGTGGGGTGAGGCTGTCTGTTTTACACTTTACTTGGTAATAAAAAAAAATAGCTGAACATTTTATTAGTTTATTTTGTAAACTGTTTCAGAAGTACCCCATGTTAAACTGGTCTCACCAAAAAGTTCCCAACATCAAAAGAGCCGATCCAAACAAGTATGTCAACATGTCATATACCCACCTATACGGCAGAATGGAAAGAATATCTAGGAGTTCTGAGACTCGGGTGCTAGTTCCAACTTCCACCAATTGTCTAGAAGACCTTAGCAAAATGTTTCTTAATCTGAGCCTGTTTTCTTTGTAAGTGAAGAGTTTAGACTAAATAATCTTCATATTTCCTCTTCAAACTATGATTCTCCGACTATGTAGTACTGTTCTATAGCTATTTTATTTGTGATTATCCGGCCTTTAAGCATTTCTGAGACAAGGACCATGTCTCCCACTTCCACAGAAGACATCACACAATCTGAGCACTTAGTAGGCACTACACCAAGTTGTTAAATTGAATTGATTTGTATTTGTGAGCTAAACTAGCTGTAACTAGGCTTCTATTCAATTAATTTACTCTGAGGAGCATAGAACATAACATGTAACCTTGGCTGATGATCAGACTCTAACCAGCCTCAGGCTAAACCCTTCACTTGTAGGACATAAGGATTGCAGGGACAACCCAAGAGAATATTGAGCCAACAAATGACTCTGATGGCAGGATCCACCATGACCCACTGGGCCTGGATGGAGTGATGCTTCCAAGTGACCTTCTTTTCAACTCCAACCCCTCCCCACTGCCCTTCAGCCAACTGGTATTATGTATGCTAAGTCAAAGGTGAAAATCACTCTCTGCACTATATAGTCCAGGAGGAGGGCAAAGTGAGATACTGCGCATATTTTACATTTTAGAATATAGCTTTTCTTAAAGTTTAAGCACTTCAGTAGGTTTTTTTTTTCCAAATTAGATTTTACCCCTATCAAACTTTTATTCATGCGAACCACCATAGGGAACATTTCTTAATAACTCAGAACTTTCTAAATCTTCATTTTGATAAAGTAACAAATCCATTCTACAAATTTTAATTGAGCCCCAAGTAAATGCTAGATAGGCACTGTGCTAGCTGCTGGAAAATTATATGTATGCAGTACATATAGGACAAATTTACACATCTGTTCAACTAGATAAAGGTTAAACCCTGGAAAACACATCAGTCTTTTATCTTCTTTCCATGACAGTGATTAAATACTCAGCTCCTCAGATTTAAAAAAAAACAAAATCGTTATTAAGAAGACAATTCTCCAAAGGCTAAGATGACTACATTTCTCTTTCAACTCCATCCTGCCACCTTGGTCAAGTCTGATTCAATAGAAGCGTCATCGCAATTCCAGGAACCAGTACCTTACTCATAGAAGAAACTGAAACACCAAACAGATGACCAAAATTTCTCAATAGGTCTGTATTTTCTTTTAGCCTGACTTTACAAGAATCGTATGTAACTGAACTTTTGACCTTCTGTACTGCTCCCATGGAAAATGATGGCAGTGATGGCAGATTTCTGCTTTTAAAAAATGAAATGGTCACAGAGATGTGAGCGGAGCAGAAACAGGCCAAGTAAAGCATTTGGTTTGGCAAGTGGAGAATTCTCAATAAGATATTGTCACCTGGTGGCTCTGTCATGGGTTTCAAAAAGACATGGCATTTCTCAATTCTCTGCTTCTTAAGTAGTATCAAGTTTTAAAATCTGTAGCTTTAGGCAAATATGCCACACAGAAAAGCAGCGAGTATTCTGGGCTATGGTATACAGAGGAAAGCTGACCTTCACCAATGGGCATTAGAGTCTTCTCTAATAATCTGTGGAAGTGGTTTTTAAACTTACTGTCTTACACATGGGTATGTCCAGCTGTGAATGTGTTTTGAGTCAGCTGTTACTAACACTAAACTACCACCATTCGCAAGTAACTTTCTTTAAAAAAAATTAGTGAATTGAAAATTACCCCTGTACTATAGAAATACCATTGCTAAATCACTCACATTCCTAGAAGCTTTCTAGTCCCAGAGAGAAGAAAGGGGCAGGATTAATACTGGTGCTCTGGGAACTGGGCAGCCCCTACGGTAGGTCTGCCCATCGGAAGGGCCTGCTTGGGAAAGGCAGTTCCTGAGGGCTGAAGGAAGCACAGCTAGTGCCGAGAATTATGCTTCACCCTGGCAGAGAGTGAAGTGTGTGAAAGTTATCAGACTGAGTGCTCATAAAGACTTAGCTCATATGTAGGATAGCTTGAACTTTAATGTTCAAGATTTAGGGGGTTGCAGTGAGTTGGGCTTGGGAAATTTTGAAAGGGTTAGTTTTATGGGGAAAGGGGTGTTATTCCAAAGCAATTACCTAGCTGATTTTAAACCTGCAAGTGATATAACAAAGAAAGTGGAAGAATGGCATTGCCTTAAAGTAAGAAGGACAACTAGTTTGAGGCCAGGGAGGAAGGAATCCTCTTTTGGACTTGCTGAGTTTCAGCGGATGGTAGGACATCTAAAGGGAAAAACACAAACATATGTAACTTATTTCAGCCTGTTTCCTCTTACATAAAATGGGTCTAAGACTATCTACTTTGAAGAGTGTTGTAAGGATTAGAGATGACGTATATAAAGTGCCTAGTACAATGCCTGGCTCATAAAAGACAATGTTAATTATTATTCCAAAACCAAAACCAAACCTGTTGCTGTCAAGTCAATTCGGACTCACAGCGACCATATAGGACAGAGTAGAAATACCCCACAGAATTTCCAAGGAGCAGCTGGTGGATTTGAACTGCCGACCTTTCGGTTGGCAGCCAAGGTCTTAACCACGGTGTCACTAGGTCTCCTGATTATTATTAGGCAGTAAGAAATGTGGGACTGGGGCATGGGTAAAAAGTCAGAACTGAAGAGTTAATTACACTGAGGTAGCTGTTGAAGCCAGGAGTAGAGAGAGATGAAAGAAAGCACTAGAGACAACCCTTTAGAGAACAGTCACATTTGGTGGAGGAGGCAGAGGAAAACAATTCACCATCAAAAAGGAGAGAAGCAATGGTCAGAGTTAGGAAAAAGCCAGGTACATGCAGCGTCATAAGCCAAGGGAAGAGAAATATTCAAAGGGGAGAAAGGTGAAGAAAGATAAGCCCAACGAATTTGGTTGTTGGTAACCTGCAGGGGTGCAATTTTAGAAGACAGGCAGTGGCAGAAGCCACATTACAAGGTGTTTCAGAGTTTCAGAGTGAGTGGTAAAGAAATGGAGCCAGCAGATGTAAACCACTCACTTGAGAAGAGAGAGCCAATAATATCCTAATCTAACAGCTGGACCAGGTCCAGACAGGCAAGAACAGACATTCTCCATAACGACTTAAATGTGGGATTTTATTATGGAATTTCTGATGGCTGCAGGTATAGAGGGGCCTCCCAAGGGGAAAACACATTCCTCCTAAAACTAAATATGGCTTTCATAAGCTCAACAAAGAGAGACCAACCTCAGTTGTTTCTTAAATCTCAATGGCTTCAAGATAATGCCACTCAATTCTAGGGATTGAAGAGAAGAAGGGAAAAAAAAAAAAAAACAGAATGAAAAATTTAAGAACATACAAAGATTGGTGGAGAGCCTGCTCTCTTTGGTGGCCTCCCCACAGAGCTTTTGTTCTTGAAATTCCCAGACTCTCCAAGAGTCTAAAGGAGCATAACCCAATCAAGCCTCCTCAGGTTAAAGAAAAAAAAGAAAGAAAGAAAGAAAAAAGCTTGCCTATTAGCTCCCAACCAATCACCTCCTGCTTTCCTTGTATTACACAAAGTCCCTATTTTCAGTGAGTAAATAAATAACCCCCAAAAAAGCAGAGTGGTTTTCTGAAAAAGCTAGTAGAGCCCACAAAGCTGATTAGGGCTTGTTTATTTGAAAGGTTCAAATAAAAGGCATTTCAACTGGACAGGAATGTTTGAGGACTATTAAGATGTGACAGGATTCACTAGGGTAAACATGTCCTGTCTCAGGCTTCTTGGAGCCTCTAATCCCTATAACAAGAAAGGTCTTAAATAAGAGAAATAATGATACTAGCTACCATTTATTGAGTAAGTGTGGACCATGTGCCCTTTACATGCATTGTCTAATTTAATCCTCACAGTAGCACTAAACCAAACCAAACCTATTGCCGTTGAGTCGATTCCAACTCATAGTGACCCTATAACACTAGGAGGTCAGATATTATTAACCCCAGGAGTCCAAAGCCATTGGGCTAACCCCTGGCACCAAAAGACCTCCCAGATTTCACCAGCAGAAAATGCCCTATGCCTATTACCCTGGCTCTTGGTTTGTATTTTCTTGTCTCAGTACAATTAAGAAAAAATAAAAATAAAAAATAAACTTCCCTCTAAGCAAGCTACAGTAAAAGCAAAAGTAATAAAAACTCAAAACTCATCGCTTCCTAATTAGTTAATACATTTTACTATTGTCTATGTTCTTGAATGATGCAGGAAGCATCAAAAGAAGATGGAAGGAATACACAGAATCACTGTACAACCATTTCAGGAGGTAGCATATGATCAAGAACCAACGGTATTGAAGGAAAAAGTCCAAACTGCACTGAAGGCATTGGTGAAAAACAAGGCTCCAGGAATTCATAAAATACCAATTGAGATGTTTCAACAAATGGATGCAATGCTGAAAGCACTCACTCATCTATGCCAAGAAATTTGGAAGACAGCTACCTGGCCAACCAACTGGAAGAGATCCACATTTGTGCCCATTTCAAAGAAAGGTGATCCAACAGAATGCAGAAATTATTGAACAATATCATTAATATCACACGCAAGTAGAATTCTGCTGAAGATAATTCAAAAATGGTTGCAGCAGTACATCAACAGGGAACTGTGAGGAATTCAAGCCAGGTTCAGAATAGGATGTGGAATGAGGGATATCATTGCTGATGTCAGACAGATCTTGGCTGAAAGCAGAGAATACCAGAAAAAATGTTTACCTGTGTTTTATTGACTATGCAAAGGCATTTGACTGTGTGGATCATAACGAATTATAGATAACATTGTGAATAATGGAAATTCCAGAACACTTAACTGTGCTCACTAGGAACCTGTACATAGACCAAGAGGGAGTCGTTCAATCAGAATAAGGGGATACTGCGTGGTTTAAAGTCAGGAAAGGTATGCGTCAGCGTTGTATCCTTTCACCATACATACTTCAACTGTATACTGAGCAAATAATCCCAGAAGCTGGACTATATGAAGAAGAACGGGGCATCAGGATTGGAGGAAGACTCATTAACAACCTGCAATAAGCAGATGACACAACCTTGCTTGCTGAAAGTGAAGAGGACTTGAATCACTTACTGATGAAGATCAAAGACTACAGCCTTCATTATGGATTACACCTCAAAATAAACAAAACAAAAATCCTCACAACTGGACCAATAAGCAACATCAGGATAAATGGAGAACATATTGAAGTTGTCAAGGATTTCATTTTACTTGGATCCACAATCAACACCCATAGAAGCAGCACTCAAGAAATCAAACAACGACATACTACTGCATTGGGCAAATCTGCTGCAAAAGACCTCTCTAAAGTGTTAAAAAGCAAAGATGTCACCCTGAGGACTAAGGTGCACCTGACCCAAACCATGGTATTTTCAATGGCCTCATACGCATGCAAAAGCTGGACAATGAATAAGGAAGACCAAAGAAGAATTGATGCCTTTGAATTACAGTGTTGGTGAAGAATATTGAAGATACCATGGACTGGCAGAAGAACAAACAAATCTGTCTTGAAATAAGTACAGCCAGAAAGCTCCTTAGAAGCAAGGATTGCAAAACTTCGTCTCACGTACTTTGGACATGTGATTAGGAGGGATCAGTCCCTGGTCCTGGTAAAGTACAGGGTCAGCAAAAAGGAGGAAGACCCTCAATGAGATGGATTGACACAGTGGCTCCAACAATGGGCTCAAATGTAGCAGTGATTGTGAGGATGGTGCAGAACTGAGCAGTGTTTCGTTTTGTTGTACATAGGGTCGCTATGAGTCGGAACTGACTCAATGGCACCTAATAACAACAAACTAGCTTACCTCACAAAGGCTTTAGAAATAAACAGACCAAAGTTGAAATCCTACTCTGCCCCATCCAATCTGTGTGGTCTTCGGCAAACGGCTTCCTCAAATGGACAATAATGGTAACTTTCTCACAATGTTGTGAAGACTGAAATAATTGTACACTGTCTAGCATATAGCAAACAATCAAAACTATTATTTTTTAAAATCTGAGCATCAAATAATGATTTGATGTTTTCCTCACTCAAGTAAGAATTCTTTATTATAGTAAAAATATATGTTGCTTTAAATATTTTGAAAAATAAAGAAAATATAAAAAGAAATAAAAATTAACTATTATCCCACCATCCAAAAATGAACCAGATATTGCAGCATAAATGTATATGTATTTTTTAACAAAACTGGAATTCTATTATATATATTGTTTTATAGCCCATTCTTAAAAAAATTTTAACATATCATGATGATTTTTTCATATCATGAATATTCTTTGAAAACACTACTTTTAACAGCTTTATATTATTCCATTGCATGGTTGTACCATAATTGATTTAACAGGAACAAAATAAATAAATATCTTTTAACTGAGCTTTCAGCACCTCAGCCCAAAGGATTCTTTCAATGAGAATTCCAGGGATAAAGAAGTTTTCTGTCTTCCTTAAATTACACTTCATGTTCAGCCACCATGTTCCTAGCTGCCTCTGTCAGGGGTTTCTGGCTGTAGTGCTACCTGTGGATGCCTAAGCAGAAGCTTTAAAGTTAGACTTTCAAGCCACATCCTAGGAAACCACCAGCTTGAAAAGGAGGTATGTAACACTATATACATTTAACCATAGCTACATAATAATGAAATGTATACTCTGAACATTTTAACAAGCCACTTTGCCATGCAGTATTTTTTGACATCAGAGGACAGTCTCGAACTAGCAAAATGGTCTTCATTAGGTTGGCCAAGATGGATTGCTTAAATATATTACGGTACCCTCAGACAATAGAATACTGCATATTCATTAAAATGATATTGACATCTATGTAATAACATGGGAAGATGTTCACAATATATTGTTGTTTTAAAAGCAGGTGGTATAAAATAGTATGTATATTTCAAACCTGTTAAAAAAGTGTGTGTGTGGGCGTATGTGTGTGATTAAAAAGTCTGTTATCCAGGTTTTTGAGTGGTTATCTCTATGTCTTAGAATCATGGGTGAATTATTTTCATCTCTATGCTTATCTTTATTTTTGAATTATCTAAAATTAACAGGTAGTATACTAACAAATTATTCTTTTAAAAAGCAGCAAAAATTGTTTAATTGCCCATCTTCTAAACCCCTACTATGGTGTATGCTACCATTCCCTTAATAGCCTGGCTTATCAAGACTTCACTGTGTCAGCAATCATAAATAAGCTAGATGAAGCCAACAGAACACTGGAATTAGATTCCAAGTCTGGAATTGGAGACTAAAGTCTACCACTTGCTAGCATTATGCCACTGGCAAATTACTAAATCTCCCCGAGCCACTGGCCTCATCTCTAAAGTAGGGAATAATATCACCTACACCACAAGGTTGCTGTGAATTTAAATGAGACACTGCAGGTGCAAGCGCCTGACCCCATACCTGGAGCACAGAAAGTCAGTTGAACCAACTTTTAATACTTTTCTCAGCAAGATAGGAAGTAAGAAGTAACTCTCATTTTAATTATTCAACTCCTGCTCTGTGTTTCCCTTTCCTTTCAATGTGTTCTCATGTGTTCAGACTGGAGTCTGAGAAAGAATACACAAATAGAAGTGATGCCAGAGAGAGTAGAAATGCCTGAGATAATGGGGTAGGCAAATGCCTGAGTGACACACAGTCCTTGCATCATGTGCAAATTAGAGATGCTTGATCACAAATTAAATCAAAATGAATACAGTAGATTGCCCTTCCCTATCCTGTAACCATGGCTTAAACCAAAAAAGAAGAGAGTTTCAAGTTTAAATTGCAACTTTAAATGTTCCAGTGTTAGCATAGCCATAGTGGCCAGAGGTCCACATCTGATTCAAGCTTTGGGGAGAATTTATTTACAAGTATGATTAATAGCTATAACGGAAGGTT
This sequence comes from Trichechus manatus latirostris, assembly GCF_000243295.1. Taxonomy (NCBI): domain Eukaryota; kingdom Metazoa; phylum Chordata; class Mammalia; order Sirenia; family Trichechidae; genus Trichechus; species Trichechus manatus. The sequence continues at coordinate 13,749,299 of NW_004444002.1, forward strand.
AAAGGCAACTCTCACTGAGTTCATGACAGAAGAAAAGGGCTATACAATCAACGTTAATTATGCTCTTGTTTGTTATATGACCTTATGAGAACAGATCTGTCCTCTACTGTGCTAATGAGCACCTAAAACTAAGGATCTGTCATGTGCATTTTATTACCGCCACTGGTTTTTCCAAAAGCAGTGTCATATTTGTCCTGGAGAAAAAGGGAAAGTATTTCCAAACGAAAGTTTTATAATAATAATGATCCCCAACCCTCCCTCTACCTCTTTCTCCCACCCTTCTCTCAAATACAGCTCATTTATCATTCTATAACTCACAACTTCCAAAACCAAACGGAGGAATATGACGCTATTAAATATGCACAGCCATCAGGTCTGCTCCTTTGAGAAAGAGCTTGAGCTTTAGCGCCCAAATACAGCATGCTTAAAAAGCGCATCCTGGAGTTCCGGCAAAATGGCGCTCTAGGCAGAAGTACCACGCCGTCCCTCCACAGCAAAGATCCGAAAAACTAAGCCGAACAGAGAATACAACAATCCTGAAACCCTAAAACATCAAATGAAGACATAAAGAACTCAGCCAAGCACCAAATGGAGTGAGAAAACTGACAGAGAATGGAGAGTGAGGAGAGATTCATGCAGAGGTCCCTTACCAGCTAACGCAGCACAGATCCGCCATCTTGGACTCCTATCGGAGACCAGCAAACAGGGGGTACGAGAAAGCAGCCTCACGGAGCTTCCAGCGGGAGACAAAACAAATGGTAATTTGGGATACACGCTTTCCCACTCCCCACCCTTCTTCACCCTGACTCGGCCTCCTCTGCTTCCCGTGGCCACAGTCTCTTGACCGGGAAACACCGGCTGCTTTGATTCCACACACCTGAACTGGTGGCTCTCTGAGTGCCATTTGTCGGCTGCTGGTGTTGCTTTTTTTCTGCTTCTTTTTATTTCTTCCTTGCCTCTCCCCACCTCCCCCTCCTTTCGCTCAAGTACCTCACTCCGTGAGCCATCTTTGCTTCTTCCTGAGGGGCTGCAGAGCTCCGGTAATTTGTGATATACGCTTTCCCACTCTCTACCCTTCTTCACACATACTCGGCCCCCTCTGCTTTTGGCAGACACAGTCTCTTGTCCAGAAACAGCAGCCCGCACTAGCTGGCTCTCTGAGTGCCATTTGTTGGCTGCTAGTGTTGCTTTTTCTTTCTGCTTCTTTTGATTTCTTACTTGCCTCTCACCACCTCCCCGTCCTTTTGCTCGAGTACCTGGCTCCGTGTGCCATCTTTACTTCCTGCTGTTGAGCTGCAGAGCTCCATTAGAGTGTGGAGCTGCTTCCCGGTCTGGGCTACCGCGCTGGTGGGATCCTGGGGCTTTTGTTTGTTTGTTTTGAATTGTTTGTTTGTTTTCTTTTCATTTTCTTGAGTTGGAAGCCCTTTCTGGCCAGGCGGAGCTGCGTGGCAAGGAGACTCCCCCTTGGCTTCCACAGAGGGGCAGAGGGAGCCCAGAGGACATTTCTTTTTTCGTTGGCTTTTTTTTTTCTGTTTTTTGGGGGGCCTTTCTTGTTCTTTTTTTTTTTCATTTGTTTTGTTGTCTTTTCCCTCTTTTTCCCTTTTTGTCTTTCTTCATTACTCAGTTTCTCATCTCTCTACATCTTCCTTCTCTTTCTGTTCCCTGAATACCAGGAGTTGTATACCTCTACGCCTTCTAGCCAGGCTGTACTGCAATACCTGAGAGCGACTTCCCCAGACCTCATAGCTGCACCAGTGGGATCCCTGGGAACTTTGCGGTTCTTTAACCTTACTGATTTTTATTTATTCATTCTTTTCTTTTCTTCCTCTTCCCCTTTCTGTGTTTCTCCATTTCATAGTCTCTCATCTCTCCACTCTAACGGGAAGTTCCCCTAGCATTCTTTTTTGTTTCTATGTATGTTTTTGGCTCCTGTTCCTCTCTCCTCTCTCCCATATCCATCTTAGCTCCACACATAACAATCTCCCCTGCTGCATCCTGCCTACCCGCACCGGGTGCTTGACATCACACCACCAAGCAGTACAGGCACGGCCTACTGGAACCTGCCCTGCACGGATTACGGACCCGCTCTGGTGGCTGTAGTAAGTGCCACAAACAACCCGTCCCAGTAACTCCTCTTCAGCGAGACCTGCCCTGCAGTACCATATATGAGTGACTGACCCTGCCAGTTGGAGAAGGAGGCAAAAAGTATTCTGCCCACAGACAAGCAAACAACAAAGAACACACAGTCCTCCTGCTCAGACATAGTAAAATTTTCTTTAAAAAAAGGGACGAAACAAACAAATCTACAATCAATCAATGAGAAAAATAACTACTGAATGCCCCGAAAACAGCATACAATATCAAAACATTTACAAAAACAGGACAGGATGGTTCCAGTAGGCATCCAAAATAAAACACCAGATGACTCTCCTGTGGAAGAAAACGCACTAGAACTATCTGATAGGGAATTCAAATTTCTAAAACTCAGAATTTTACAAGAACTAAGGCAAAAAGCTGACAAACATGAGAAAAAATAGACAAATTCATGGAAAATACAGAAAAAACATTCGGAGAATTCAG
>NW_004444002.1:13757911-13773286 GCF_000243295.1 Trichechus manatus latirostris
AAAAAAAAAGAGTTTGAGAAGTTAGAGGGTTGATATGTTGTGGGTTTGTTAACCAATGTCATAAAACAACATGTGTACTTCTGTTTCATGAGAAACTATTTGTTCTGTAAGCCTTTACCTGAAGTACAATTAAAACAAAAAGAATAAATTAAAAAAAAAGCGTATTCTCTGGCATACTTGATTGAACAAAGTACAGCCCACCCCCCCCCAAAAAAAAAAGTAGGTGAAAAAGTAGATTCATCAACCATAAATTTATCCAACATTCAGAATTGCATCCAGGGTTAGAAATTGTATACTCGATCCATCTTTTGAAAGAATCATATAAATCAAAAACTACCTAGAAGTCTCAAAGCATCAGATAAGATGATTGGTTTTATTCCTTTATGACTCTACCTGAACAGGAGAGGAGTGAATGGGGATTAAGAAATCTCGTATTTTTCCAATAGTTTTCTTGCAGAATAACGTACTTTCATAATGAAAGATAAGATTATAAATTGCCAAATTGATTTTGCATCAGTGGTAAAAAGTCATAAGTGACTAAGTGTCCTACGGTGACCTAGTATGTTACAGAAAATGTGAAACTGTAGCATACTGACAGTTTAATTGGTTTAGCAAGAGTTCATATCACTTGGCTGAAATGCATCATTGGCCTTTTTATCGTTACATCTTATTGCAGCTTTAAAAATAAAGTAGATGACAATCCAGTGAAATGTTTCCTTTACTGAATCAGGTTCCTGTCCTTGACTTTATTGCTATGCCTAGCTTTCCAAAGCAATGTTTAGAAACTGCCACTGCCTTTTAATATATTTTGAATAGTGAAGTTTATCTTCCAACTTGATCCTTTCGTGCCAGGAGATAGGAAAACACTAGTATATATTTCACATAAGGAACACCAAAAAAGATGGCATCAAGGAGTTAAATACCAGAGCGGATGGCACCTTGACATTTATTGCTGTCTAGTGCACACCAGAATATATAATTTGACACTTTTACAGCATTAGGAGGGCAATTTAAATGCGTTAGGACTTGAACTATCAAAAGATGCTGTCTCCTGTCTCCAGATGTAATTACAAGACAAGACTATTAAAGCAGACTTATAAATACAAGAAGAGCTGAGACTGTGAAGGGGGATAGAAATGGAAAGAATTCCCTCCCCAGTGGAAGCAGCTCATTTTCTGACAGAGCAATCCTTGTGCAGAACAGGCGGCCGGCTGCTGGCTAGGATGCTCTCCTCCAGAACCACTGCTGTTAAGTGAGGGTCCTGATTTCCACTGACACCCGACATTGCGCTAAGAGCAGAAATGACTTTCCTGCCACCAAGAACATTCTAGGCCCCTTTGCCTCCATTGCTCTACGGCAGGTTAAACTGGCATATTTTAGTCATTACTCCTGTTTATTGAGAAGCTACTTACTACACGTTAGGAGGGCGCAGTGCTAGGCAACGGTGCATTTTAGTAAACTTGAACTTGCCATTATTCCAGACTGGTGCTCTCGAAACCCAGGAGGTACTGGTTTCCTTAACTGCAACTTTCACTTGTTTTCCAACGTCCTCCCTTCGTTGGTACTAAAGTTGTTTGTGTGCATGTGTGCATGTAAACACCAAAAAGTCTGAGAATTTCTCCATATTCCCTGAGATAAAGAAAAAGAGAATCTCAAGTTACTTATCAGTAAGATTTTTTTTTAAAGCGATAATGTCCCAAAGGGGAGGAGTGTGCTACCACAGTGTGGGGGGAGTAGTTGGGGTCACATAGCGATGTGTGTATGGGTTTTTGTGTGGGAGACTAACTTTAAGTGCAAACTTCATTTAAACTACAACAATAAAAAAAAGAGAGAGGAATAATGTCCCAGGCAGCTACCACATTAAAGAACACATGGCAGTTCGAATCCAGCCACTCCTGGGAAACCCTATGGGGCAGTTTTACTCTGTCCTATAAAGTCTCTTTGAGTCAAAATTGACTCGACTGTGACAGGTTATACAAAATGGTAAGAGGATGAGGAAGGAGGGGTTTAAGCCTGGCCATTATAAAACCGCAGGGTTGAAAATGAGATTCTCAGCGAGCAGTTAACTATATACTGCAGAAAGAAGTTTTTTTCTTAATAGTAATACTGCTTATGGATGTATAAATTGGTAAAAACCCTTCTGGAGGGCAATGTGGCCTTATGTATCAAGATCCTTTTAAAAGTTTATGTTCTCTCACGTGGTAATTATACTTTCAGGTCTCTACCCCCAAGGCAACATGAAAAATGAGCACAAAGATATGTGTACAGAAGTGTTTATTGCAGCATTATTTATACTAGCATAAAACTGGGAACAACCTAAATGCACGTTAGTAAGGGGTTAGCTGAAGACAGTATGCATACGAACAATCACATTTATGTGAACATTTAATCACATAGGAAGATGTACATGTGTATTGTTAACAGAAAAAAAAGCAGAGTTCAAAACTGTGTAGAAAGTGTCCCAACATCCACCTCAATCCTATGTATTTTCAAAGATGTCTTCAAACGCACTACAGTAAAAAAATACAAAACAAAGCAGAGCTCATCGCTGTTGAAAGTAAGTTAGGTCACTTCATTTTAAAAAAAAACTTTTTATTTTACATTTACAGAAGAGCTGCAAAAGTAGTACAAGAGTCAACCAAAAAAAAAAAAAAACACCAAACCCATTGCCGTCAAGTTGATTTTGACTCACAGAGACCCTATAGGACAGAGTAGAACTGCCCCACTGGGTTTCCAAGGAGTGCCTGGTGGATTCCAACTGCTGACTTTTTGGTTAGCAGCTGAACTCTTAACCACTACACCACCAGGGTTTCCAAGATTCAGCCAGTTTCCCCTAATGTTGATATTTTACATAATCATGGAACATTTGTCAAAATTAAAAAATTAACAATGGTACAATACTATTAACCAAACTATAGCCTTTATTCGGATTTCCGCAGTTTTTCCACTAATGTACTTTCTTTGTTCCAGGCTCCAATCCAGGATACCACATTGCATTTACTTGGTCGTTTAATTTTAATAAGATAAACTTTTGCTTTGCTCAAGACTCATAAAGTGCTCGTTTACCTAATCAGGTGTTCTTTTAGCTTAAGCTATTTCTATTAGAAGAGTAATGAAAATATAAAGAAGATAGCTTTTTTAGAACAAATCAAAATATTCTGTTTTTCTGATTGTCACGTAAATTTATTTATTGAAGAATTCTTCCCAGAAACCTTTATCTGGTCCTTCTCCTTAGTCCTTGGGCCCCTGTGAGCTGGATTCACGGCCCTCCTCCTAACATTCAGGCCCCTGGTGGCTAGGCACTAGGGCAGCACCAAGTAGATGCTCAACTCATCTCAGACAAGGGACAAGAACAAGTAGTAAACTGAACAGAATTGAACTTGTATATGTGGGCTACTATCACTGACCCCAATCTTGCTAGAAACAACTTCTGGATAAAAATGCTTCACTCAACAAACATTTCTTTAACATATATCATGTGATTTCAGAGTGGTGCAGAGATGCTGAGTAACTTGGCAAAAAGTCCTTTAGCTAACAGGTGGCAGAGCCGTGATTCAAACCCCAGTTCCTGTATGACTCCAAAGTCCATGACCTTAACCATTCTAACATTGTGCTTCTCATGAAAGACACTTAATAGATGATTGAGCTAAATCATCCTATTCTAGCTCTCAAACCCTGATTATGCCAACCTTGAACTCTGACCCTAGCCCCAGTTCTGACTTGCTCTTTCTGGCAATGCACCTTCTTTCCCCTTTCCCTAAAACCTTGGCCCTATCTACCCTGATGTCTTGCACTATGTGCCAACTCTGTAGACTCCTCTGTAATGTGTCCCAGCCATGTTCCGTTAAAACTTCCTGGATGTGTCTGCCTCCCCTGGTTGGGATGCATCCTGCCTCTCCCCTGACACTGAGGGGCCTCCAGGGTCAGCTTTGTCAGCCGGTCTGGTTGCCATCTGGCTATTAAGCAGTTCTAGACCTGCTCCTGGCCCTCTGCTGCCCTCTAGCAGTCACTGGCCACTGTGCCCCATTTGGCGAACAGGACTGACTTTGCCCTGGGGCACTGTACCCTTCCAGTTCACTTGGTAACCTTAAAGCCAGGAAGAGGGAAATGTGGCTCAAACAGTCCAGATCTCCGAGGACAATAACATTTGGCAGCAAGTAGCTCAAGGGAAAACAACTGCCTCTTCTTCCTTTTTAAGAGTAGGCTGGAGAGGAAAGGAGGAAGGAAAACTAGTCCTGATCCTCTTCCTCTCACTGAAAATCTCTCAAGAAATGCTGTTCCAAAACGGCTCTGGGGAAGACTTAGGGGTATCTCAGTCTTGTGTGCCCTAGCTTACAAAAGAGCTTTCCAGCTCAGAGACTGGAGGACGGAGGAGGCAACAAGTCCTTGGGCCTTAAGGAAGTGGCTATATCAGTGACTTGGCCCAGTGGGTACTTTCTAAATTAGTCACTACAGGTGTGACCTCAGGAACTACCAGCTGTGCACAGGTGGCAGAAGCCTTTGATGACTGGTTTCCTCTTCCCTAGAGTCATTTAGCAGCAGGAGGGGGTGCAGGGTGGAGCAAGCAGCTGTTTATTCTCATGACACTTCCCACTGCCGAAGACAGCTCTTTTATTGATCCCCCTTCAGAAGACCTAGCTTGTTCTCTGGGGACAAAAACTGTTTGGAGTTACTTAGGTTGTGCAATTTCCTCTGGGTCAAACACTGGCTCCTCAGGGGAAGAAAAAAAAACACTTTCCCCAGTGCTGTCTATTGCCAGAGATGAAAGCGGGTGACTACATATCTACCACCACCACCACTACCTCCTTCTCACCTCTTCCTTTAGAAGAAACTATTTAGAAATTCTGTTTAGAAGCCACCTTTAGGAACTATTAATATTAGCTCACGTGGGTTTCTGCACTTAGCTCAGTGCAACTCTATGAGGTAGATTCTTCTATTATCCCCATTTTAAAGACGAGAAAATGGAAGGTCAAAAAGGTAAAGTCTCTTGGCCAAGGTCACATAGTAGAAGAGCCAGGATTTGAACCCAGTTTTAAAAGCAGACTTCAGGAAAGAAGCCTTACACTCCCCTACAAGCACCCTTATTCAACACACACACACCATGCCAGTGATTGTTTATCTTCTCCAGCAAAGAGCAATTTAATCTCCCTTTAGGAAACAAAATCTGACCCATTTAGTCAAGGAGAGGGGACAGGCTGAGAACAGACAAGCAAGTAAAAGTAAAAATCAAACTGGCCAAAAACAGGAAGTAGAGAAGGCAGTCTGGGAGTTCTGATCAGGGAAGCGGGATGGAATAGATCCCAGGCACTGCTCTCCCATTTGTGAGATGCTCTAAAGCAAGAATACCCTCCTATCTACAACTCCACCACCCCCAAAGAGAGGACAGGGCTTGTCTGACCACTGGGAGGAAACGGAAAGGAATTATTTCCTTTCCCCTCTAGCCTTCCCCGAATTCCACCGTTTGTCAAGGCTAGAAGCCAAAGAAAGAAAGAGGAAAAACTGGAAGAATCCCTAACAGGAGGGCTGGACACTTCAACTAGCAGGTCAAAGGACTAGGGGACCACCCTGAACAACATGGGAACAACTGGAACACAACAGCTGGTTGGGCCAAAGGCTTCCCAGCCCCAGGCTCGGCAGCGTCCCAAGCCCACTGTTTATTTGTACTGCAAATACCTATCACCCTTAAGCTGGATCTTCCAAGGATGATAACATCAGCTCCCATTTAATTACAAAATAAGCAGATGATTCAGAGCCTTCCTCTACTGTCACAGGTGGAATTTCAAGGCTGATTGACACTGACAAATGCCAGGTTTCTGGTGGGAAAGTCCTGAGATGCTCTGCTTGGTCATTCTCTGTCCTATAAATTGCCCAAGAATATCGTTTTTAAAAGAGAGAAATCACCTTGAAGTTCCAATAATTTAAAACTTGGGGATTACAATCAGATACTAGTGGGTTTTTTTTTAACATAGCATTTACATATGAGGGTCTTTTTTAATGGAAAATGTATTCTACACTATTTATCATAGCACTTGGCTAAAAAATATTCCATTACGAGTGCTACTACAGGACTGCAATCAAAATTCCAGTCACTTTTAGGAAACATTCAACACTTTTTTTTTTTTTTAATTGTGCTTTAAGTGCAAGTTTACAGTTCAAGTCAGTTTCTCATACAAAAATTCACACACACGCTGCTATGTGACCCTAGCTGTTCTCCCTGTAATGTGACAGCACACTCCTCCTTTCCACCCGGATTTCCAGCGTCCATTCAACAAGCTTCTACCTTCTCATTTCATCTCCGAACAGGAGCTGCCCATTTAGTCTCATGTATCTACTTGAGCTAAGAAGCACACTCTTCGTAAGTACCATTTTATGTCCCAGAATCCAGTCCAATCTTTGTCTAAAGAGTTGGCCTCGGAAATGGTTTTAGTTCTGGGTTTACAGAGAGTCCAGGGGCCATGCTTTCCGGGGTTCCTCCAGTCTCAGTCAGACCATTAAGTCTGGTCTTCTTACTAGAATGTGAGTTCTGCACCCCACCTTTCTCCTGCTCCATCTGGGACTCTCGTTGTGTTCCCTGTCAGGGCTGTCATTTGTGGTAGCCGGGCACCATCTAGTTCATCTGGTCTCAGGCTGATGAAGTCTCTGCTTTATGTGGCCCTTTCTGTCTCTTGGGCTAATATTTTCCTTATGTCTTTGGTGTTCTTCATTCTCCTTTACTCCAGGTGGGTTGGGATCAAGTGATGCATCTTAGATGGCCGCCTGCTGGCTTTTAAGACCCCAGACACCACTCACCAAAGTGGAATGCAGAACATTTTCTTAATAAACTTTGTTATGCCAATTGACCTAGATGTCCCCTGAAACCATGGTCCCCAGGCCCCCACCCTGCTACTCTGTCCCTCGAAGTGTTTGGCTATATTCAGGAAACTTCTTAGCTTTGGTTTAGTCCAGTTGTGCTGACTTCCCCTGTAGTGTGTGCTGTCCTTCCCTTCACCTAAGATAATTCTTGTCTACTATCTAGTTAGTGAATAACCCTCACCCTCCCTCCCCACCCTCATAACCATCAAAAATGTTTTCTCTTGTGTTTAAAACATTTCTTGAGTTCTTATAATAGTGGTCTCATACAATATTTGTCCTTTTGCAACTGACTAATTTAACTCAGCATAATGCCTTTCAGATTCATCCATGTTATGAGATATTTCGCAGACTCATCGTTGTTCTTTAACATTGCATAGTATTCCATTGTGTGAATATACCATAATTTGTTTCTCCATTTGTCCATTGATGGGCACATAGGTTGTTTCCATCTTTTTGCTATTGTGAATAGTGCTGCAATGAACATGAGTGTGCATATATCTATTCGTGTGATGGCTCTTATTTCACTAGGATATATTCCAAGGAGCAAGATTGCTGGATCGTATGGTACCTCTATTTCTAGCTTTTTAATGAAGCGCCAAATTGATTTCCAAAGTGGTTGTACCATTTAACATTCCCACCAGCAGTGCACAAGTGTCCCAATCTCTCCACAACCTCTCCAGCATTTATTATTTTGGGTTTTTTGGATTAATGCTAGCCTTGTTGGGGTGAGATGGTATCTCATCGTAGTTTTGAGTTGCATTTCTCTAATTGCTAATGATTGTGAGCATTTCTTCATGTGTCTGTTAGCCGCCTGAATGTCTTTTTTGGTGAAGTGCCTGTTCATATCCTTTGTCCATTTTTTAACTGGGTTGTCTTTTTGTCGTTGAGGTTTTGCAGTATCTTGTAGATTTTAGAAATTATCTGCTGATCAGATTTGTCATAGCCAAAAATGTTTTCCCAGTCTGTAGGCTGTCTTTTGACTCTTTTGGTGAAGTCTCTTGATTAGCATAAGTGTTTGATTTTTAGGAGCTTACAGTTATCTAGTTTCTTTTCTGGTGTTTATGCATTGTTAGTAACGTTTTGTATTCTGTTTATACCGTGTATTAGGGCTCCTAGCGTTGTCCCTATTTTTTCTTCCACGATCTTTATCGTTTTAGATTTTATATTTAGATCTTTGATCCATTTTGAGTTAGTTTTTGTGCATTGTGTGAGGTATAGATCTTGCTTCCTTTTTTTTTTGCAGATGGATATCCAGTTATGCCAGCACCATTTGTTATAGAGGCTGTATTTTCCCCTATTAACAGACTTTGGGCCTTTGTCAAATATCAGCTGCTCAACACTCATAAAATGCTGCTCATAGGTGTCTTTGCTGAGTCTTTATGATTTTCTTGTTTTTTATTTTGATGTGTAGGATTGTTAGTTTCCTTTGTGGTTAACTTAATATTTATCCCTATTTTTCTAAGTTTAAACCAGTCTTTTATTTCTTTATATTGCCTTGATTTCCTCTCCATATAAAAGATCTACAACTACATTATTTAGTCCCTCTTTTTTGTTTTAATGTTGTCAGCTTTTACATATTGACATCTGTTTCCCTATTTTCGGTGTTTTAGCTTTGATTTATTTTTGTGCCTTCCCTGTCTGGGTTGATATCTGGTTACTCTATCCTGTGTTCTAGTCTTGGATTGTTATCTGATGTTACTGATTTTCTAACTGGAGGACTCCCTTTAGTATTTCTTGTAATTTTGGTTTGGTTTTTGCAAATTCCCTAAACTTCTGTTTATCTGGAAATGCCCTAATTCTGCCATCATATTTGAGAGAGAGGCTTTTGCTGGATATATAGTTCTTGGCTGGCAATTTTTTTCCCTCAAGGCTTTATATATGTCATCCCATTGCTTTTTTGCCTGCATGGTTTCTGCTGAGTAGTCTGAACTTAGTCTTACTGACTCTACTGTATAGATGACTTTTCATTTATCCCTAGCCACTCTTAAAATTCTCTCTTTATCTTTGATTTTGGCAAGTTTGATTATAATGCGTCTTGATGACTTTCTTTTGGGATCTACCTTATGTGGGGTCCGGTGAGCATCCTGGATAGGTATCTTCTCATCTTTCATGATATCAGGGAAGTTTTCTGCCAACAAATCTTCAACAATTCTCTCTGTATTTTCTGTTATCCCCTCCTTCCCGTTTAGGGCACCAAATACTGTTGGCTGTAAGGACTGGGAGGCACCACTTATTCTTGGACCCTTGTTGCAGGTGGCTAGGTGGCATGGGTGGAGCCACCAGTCCTCAGGCCCCTGGTGTGGGTAGGTGAGGACTCTGCTTAATGGGCAGAGCAGTATCAAATGTCATGAACCTGTCACTCTGTCATATAACATACAGTGAAATTAGGCTTCAGGTATATACCCTGTTGTACTGTGCTAATGAGGGCCTATGGTGTTGAAATGGGCCCCCACAGGTCTATGCAGGGGTGAAAGGCATTCAAAGTCTGCGGACCCCTTATGCCTGTGCCTAGGCAAAGAAGCTATGCTTTCCCTGAGTTCCTGGCCTAGGGGAGCTGGTAGATTATTTTTTCCTGTTTGTTATTTGTTCCCTCTCCAAGGCCGAGAGAATGGCTCAGGGTGCCTGACAGGTCCTACTTCCAGCCCAGAGGACATGGCAACTGCTGAATTCAGCAGCTGCTGAATGCAGCCCAGGACCCAGTGCAGAGCAGGGAGGAAGCAGGTAAATGGGAGAGAGGTTCTTCCCAAATGGGGTGTTTTTTGATCCGCGCAGTAGGTTAAATGCATGTACTTATCTTTTGCCGATTGAGCACCGCTTTTCACTGGCTCTGGAGGCCTGAGCAGACTCTCCGCCGCTCGGTCTCTCCCAACGTGGAAAATACGTCCCAAACACTACGGCTTGCCTCACTGCACACACTAGCCAATCCAGCCTGAAAGGTGCTGGTTCCCGCCAGGTCAGGTCTGGCAACTCCTCACTGCTTTTGAGCCGTCGTTCCCTCCCCCTGCCACTCAGTGTGATTCCTCAGCTTTGCCTTTGATGTTCAGGGCTCCTAGATTGTCATATATAATTGATTCACTTGTTTTTTCAGGTCTTTGTTGTAAGAGGGACCACTGGAAGCGTCTGACTACTCCGCCATCTTGACCCCACTCTCAACACTTTTGAAGCTATGTCCTACCAATGAGTTTATCACACAATATATAGAATCCAACTGGCCGCTTAAAATGACTATAGAAAGCAATTGTATATCAAACTCCTCCATAATGGAATTTTAAAAATTGTTAAAGAAACTCATCAGTCCTCAGTAATCATTTTAAAGTAAAAATGATTCTCTCATAACTAGAAGCGAGTGCAGCCCCTGCTCCCAATCCACAAACCATGACCATGAATAACTCCAATTTGCCCCCAATTCTGGAAGTGGTAATTACCTCCAGGGATACTACAAAGGCAGCTGAAAAGCCAGATGACCACAAGCAATTAGCCAATCAATTTGGCTTCAAAACGCCCCCAATACAACTGGCAGAAAGCCATGCATGGAGTCTGAATGGGCAGTCACCTATTTGAGAGGAAAAAAAAGGTTTTAGCCTCCCACACCACATTAGTAACCTGCCATGGTGCCCAAAATCACCACTATTCTAATCACATGTTGCTGCTTAGGCCCTGGTTAAAAAGCAAACAGAGTATTCATTGTCGAAAACATGCTAGCCTATTAGCACCCATTATCACACTTAGTAGCTCTCACCTAGGAAAACTGAGGGTAGTGTTCTGAGGGAGAGGGAAGGAGAAGAAAGTCAGCCCAGCATGGGGAAAGGTGACAGGGAGAGGAATACTGTGGAAACAGTGATCTGCGGGTGGTACAGTGAGCAAACACAAACTCTGTCTGGTTCCCATATTCTTAAAGACGAAAAGAAGACGGCTGTCACAAGTAACAATCTCACCATTCTAACATCAGTCCCAAGCAAGATTTCAGAACATCATCAAGCAGAAGACTCATGAGCATTTCGAAAAGGAAGAGGCAATTACAAGATGCTGGCATAGTTTCCAACAAGCCATTTTCTTTTATGATGGGAGTACTGGGCTGAAATCCAGAGGAATACAGTGGACATACTGCTTCTGGATTTTAGGAAGGCCTTGGAAATACTGAACAGCCATGTCCCGAGACAGACCGCTACAGGCGGAAAAGAATACCACTGGGTGGTTCGTTCACTGTTTTAATGGCTGTATCCAAAGGTGCTAGTTAGTAGATTAATTTCAGTCTAAAAGGAAGTCTCTAACAGGGAATGCAAGGGATCTTCTCTGCTCAGCATTTTTATCAATCACTGTTCTTTCCAGCTTCATGTAATTTGTAAACTTGATCAATGTACCAAGATGGCATAAACGGTACACCGATAAAATTTACAAATTACATGAAAGCGGAAGAAACAGTCAACCACTGTGAAACTCTAGTGATTTTCACAGGCTAGAATTCTGGCTCAAATTTAATAAAATGGCATATGAATAAAAGACCAAAACCTCCAACTATACAATTATGGGACGAATGCTGGTGACAACAATTTCAAGGATTTTGCTTGACTGTAAACTTAACATGATTCAACAGTGAGTGTCTTAGATTAGCTGCCTCAATAAAAATATAGTATGTTGGAGCCCTGGTGGCGTAGTGGTTAAGAGCTCGTCTACTAACCAAAAGGTCGGTAGTTCAAATCTACTAGCTGCTCCCTGGAAACCCTAGAGGGCAGTTCTACTCCATCGTACAAGCTTGTGATGAGTTGGAATTGATTCCACGGCAACGGGTTTGGTTTTGGGTTTGTTTTTTTTGTTTTGTTTTGTTTTGTTTTGTTTTGTTTTTAATGTAGACTGAAGGAGGTGATCACCATCCTGTGCTCTGTACTGGACAATTCTGGGTACCACAATTTAGGAGGCTATCCACCAAGTAGAAGCCAATCCATAAGAGAGCAACCAGTATGGCGAGAGTTACAAGGAGACTGATTTTGGCCCAATAAACAGAAGAACTAGCAATTAAACTTGACCAAAAATTAAATGAGTTGCCTCTTAAGGAGGTGGATTGTTCATCCAAGGAGGTTTTTACTCCAAGACTAAATGATCACTCGCCCAGAATATGTTGGACAGAGGAGTCACACAGAGGTTGGAGGGTTGTAGTCGACGGCCTCTGAAGCTCCCTGTCAACTCTGTCTGAGATGCTGTGACATTATGAAACTACTCTCCTAATATACAGAACTGCAAAAGGACACAAAACTAAAGCCAAGCCTCTGGGTAGCCAATTAACACATGAAAAGGAATATTCTGCACCCAGTAGAGAGAATAGAGAAGTAGCAGACAATTCCATTCCCTTCTTCCTCCAAACTCCTTAGCTGTGGGGGTCTTGTTTGCATGGATGGCTTGGGAGTTTAAATAAACTTCTCTTGGGTGGCTAAGATGTTTGTAATGAGGATGGGGATGAAGGGAGTCAAATGGTGATATGTAAACAAATTATTTCCCTGCCTTCTGTGAAAACAGAATTCGATGTTTTTCTACAGAGAGAGTGGTTTATATGGATAGGGACAAAAAAGCAAACAATGAACTAACTCACTTTAAGAGGATTATTTGTGAAATATAATTGAAACGGAATCTAAAGAAAAGAAAAGCATCTCTTCTACGAGCCCTTGATTAAGACATAGAAATAACACACAGAGATCATGCTCACAGACAGACTGACCTAAATTTTTAAGGAATACTGCTGAAGACTACCATGTGCGTGTCTGAACGTGCCCAGCAGTGCCTGGCAGAACTCAGTAGGTGCTCATTAAATGGTTGTTGACTGGCTGACAGTAACAGAAAAATACATTTTTGAGACAGCTAACTAAAAATGTCCTCCGAATTGAAGCCTGCAGTATGACAGCAGAATTTAGGTCTTCTGCCTGAGGCAGCAGAACAGGGCTGATGGGGGAGCTTGGTGTTCCTTGGCCTCTGTCATGCCAAAAAGGAGAACACAATTTCCTAGGCAGCCTGCTTCTCTGGAGCAATCATTAGGTGGTTCCTCAGGGAGCTATGGAGAATACTGGCTCTTTCTGCACTTTGGGAGGCAGCAGAGAGTGCAATATTGGCCTGAAAACCTTGCCCTGGACCCAACATCCCAACTTCTAGAGAGTTCTGCTCCAGGATAGCCTTTCAAGTGCATGAAAAGTTATGAATAAGGATATTCACTCTAGCATTCTACATAAGGGAAAAAAGAACACATCAAAGTGTTTGCCACTAGGGAATATTATGCAGCTGTTTGTTTTTGTTTTTTTAAAAAAGACAAGGGCTATTGTTCTTGGGTGCCGTCGAGTTGATTCTGAATCATAGTGACCCCATGTGACAGAGAACAACTGCCCCATAAGGTTTTCTTGGCTGGAATCTTTACCGGAGAAGATCACCAGGTCTTTCTCCCATAGAGCCGGTGGGTGGGTTCGAACTACCAACATTTTGGTTAGCAGCCGAATGCTTAACTGTTGCACCATATAAGTACTTATATAAGTACTTATTTCAAAAGATGTCAAAGATACACTGTTAAGTTTTAAAAAAAAGGTATGTTGCAAAACAGTATGTATGGTATGATCCAAGTTCAATGTAGAAAAAATACTGTGAGTGAGTATGTGTCCGTGTGTGCGTACACAAATACACAGAAAAAAGTTTAGAAGGATACACACATCAAACTGTTTAATGTGTCTGCATCTGGCAAAGGCAATAAGACAGAGGGAAAGGGATAAAAAGGGCTTTCACTTCTTTTACTTTCACTTTTTATCCCTCACTTCTTTTACTTTCACTGTTTATTCTATATCTTTCTGTATTTTTTTTTTTAGCATTGTTGTCGTTGTTAGCTGCCTTGGAGTCAGCCCCAGACTCATGGCAACCCCGCACACAACAGAACGAAATGCTGCCTGGTCCTGCACCATCCCCATGATCAGTTGCAGACTGGACCATTGTGATCCATGGCATTTTCATTGGCTGATTTTCAGAAGTAGATTGCCAAGCCTTTCTTCCTAGTCCATCGTAATCTGGAATCTCTCCTGAAACCTAGTCAACATCATAGTAACACACAAGCCTCCACTGACAGAAGGGTGGTGGCTGTGCATGAGGTACCTTAGCCAAGAATTGAACCAGGATCTCCTGCATGGAAGGCGAGAATTCTACCACTGAATCATCAGTGCCCTCTTTTTAACATTGTGTGTGCCTGTGTGTTAGGTGCTATTGAGTGAATTCCAACTCATAGTGACCCTGTTTGACAGAGTAGAACTGCCTCATAGGGTTTCCTTGGCTGTAATCTTTACAGGCGCAGATCACCAGGTCTTTCTGCCTTTCGGTTAGCAGCCAAGCACTTAACCTTTGTGCCACCAGGGCTCCTTAAGCATGTCTAAATACTACATGCATTTTTAAATCTCAGAAAATTACAACCGTAATTTGAAAAAAAAAACATTCAAAGTGAAAAAGGAAGAAACTCCCAGCCTACTAGGAATCCACAGTGCACCTTGAAGAAGGAGCCCAGCCAGCCCTGCTTAGTTTCCCTGCTCCAACCAAGGCATTTCCACTCTCTCTGTGGGCGGGGGGAAGTGGGGAAGGGGAAGACTGTTTCTCAAGGTACTACATAGCCCTAAATGGAAAGACAATTTATGAATAAGTGGTTTTTTCATAAGTTCACAACCCTGAGAGAAGCAGCAATCCTTTCAAACCCTTCCTATAAGAAACAGCAGCAGTGCCCACTGGTAAAATTAGGTTACGTACCTACCAAAATACTTCACACTGTCAAGGAAATACTTCCGATGAAAAAATCTGGCACTTGAGGCAAACAGAAACTCAGTCAAATGAACGTGCTGATTCATAGAAGCCTAAAGGCAATAAAACCTCAGTACACACCTTTGGTATCAACAGACAACACACACAAGAGCTGTCTGTTGCTGTTATGTGCCACCCAGTCGATTCTGACTAGGAAAAGGAAATAACCAAACCAAATCAAACCCATTGCCATCGAGTCGATTCCGACTAAAGGAAATTAGGCGCCATCAAATAACTTGATTCAACCAAAAAAGCACTCCAGGAAATCACTCATGAGCTCCCCTTTGGCTAGTCATCAAACAACTCCCATACTATAAAATGAGTACTTCAAGAAAGAAAGGTTAATGTACAGAAGTATCTCATGGACCTCACTTTTTCTCATCAGAATGAGAATGGGAGTCAACTCAGAGAAATGGTAAGAGAACTGGAATTAGAAGGCCAGTCTTCGAACTGCCAGTTGCCAGCATGAGACTTTAGGCCAATTGTTGTCAATGGAAGTGATTTTATCCCCCGGGGGATACTTGACAGTGTATGGAGGCAATTTTGGTTGTCAAAACTCGGGGCGGGGGGCAGGGGGATTGAGTAAGGATAGTGTTGATGTGTTGTGAGGTTGTTAACCATTGTCATAGGGCAACATGTGTCCTAACTGTTTAATGAGAAACTGTTTTGTTCTGTAAACCTTCATCTAAAGTGAGAATAGCAGCACAATTGGAAGAG
>NW_004444002.1:13773386-13794831 GCF_000243295.1 Trichechus manatus latirostris
ATTGGAAGAGTGTAGTCGATGTCACTGAACTGTGCATGTAGAAATTTTTGAAATGGTGTATCTTTGGCTATGTATATTTTCACCAAAAAAAAAAAATAAGGTCGAGAAGGGAGAGGGTTGACATGTTGTGGGGTTGTTAACCAATGTCATAAAACAATATGTGTACTGACTGTTTAATGAGAAATTATTTGTTCTGTAAACATTCACCTAAAGTACAAAACAAAAATCAAAAATAAAATGTAAAACTGTCTTGACCCCAGGGTCACTTTTAGGACTTCAAGTCTACCAAAAATGCCTGAGAACTGCTCATTTTCAGTTTCAAACATTAATTTGGACTTGTTGGAATCCAGTTGTTTTTTAAAAAGTTATTTAGAAAAAAATCAGAGAAGGCTTCCTAGTGAACTTAGTACTTGAGGTGAAAGACAGGATAGAGTCTGGGGTTCAAATTCCAGCTCCACCATGTAATAGCTTTGTCATCATAGGCAAGTTTACGGAACATCTGTAAAACAGGGTACTAATAGTTCCATCTTCATAGGGCTGTTGTGAGGATTCAATGAGTTAATGCCTCTAACGAATTTAGAAAAGTACTCAGTATAGAGTTTTAAAAAAAAAACAGTTTCCGTGAGTCAAATCGGACTTATGTTGATCCCATGAGTGTCAGAGTAGAACTACGCTCCACAGGGTTTTCAAAAGCTGATTTTTCGGAAGTAGATTGCCAGGTCTTTCTTCCAAAGCACCTCTGGGTGGATTTAAACTGCCAACCTTTTGGTTAGTAACCATAGGTACTCATTAAATACCAGCTATTATACGGCCATCTAAGATGCATCAATTGGTCCCAACCACCTGGAGTAAAGGAGAATGAAGAACACCAAGGACACAAAGACAGTAGTAGCCCAAGAGACAGAAAGGGCCACATAAACCAGAGACTCTATCAGCCTGAGACTAGAAGAACTAGATGGTGCCCGGCTACCACCAACGACCGCCCTGACAGGGAACACAACAGAGAGTCCCCGATGGAGCAGGACAAAGGTGGGGTGCAGAGCTCAAATTCTAGTAAGAAGACCAGACTTAATGGTCTGACTGAGACTGGAGGAACCCCAGAAAGCATGGCCCCTGGTCCCTCTATCAGCCCAGAACTAAAACAATTTCCGAGGCCAACTCTTCAGACAAAGATTAGACTGGACTGTGGGACATAAAATGATACTTGTGAGGAGTGTGCCTCTTAGCTCAAGTAGATACATGAGACTAAATGGGCAGCTTCTGTCTGGAGGTGAGATGAGAAGGCAGAGAGGGTTAGGAGCTAGTTGAATGGACATGGGGAATCGGGTGAAAGGAGAGTGTGCTGTCAAAGTATGGGAAGAGTAAGTAGAGTCACATAACAAAGTATGTATACATTTTTGTATGGGAAAAATATATATATAAAAAGAAACTGAGGACTGAGCTGGCTGAATGGACATGGGGAATCAGGGGTGGAAAGGAGGAGTGTACTGTTACAGTATAGGGAGAGCAACTAGGTCACATAACGATATATGTATAAATGTTTGTATAGGAGACTAACTTGAAATGTAAACTTTCACTTAAATTACAACAATAAACAAACAAAAAATACCAGCTATTATAATGAACCCGGCCAGAGAGTCACAAGGTATTATGGGACACAGAGGAGGGTAACCTAATCCAGTGAGCATAAGGGTGGAAGTCAGGGAAGATTTCCTAGAGGAAGTGGTGCCTGAGTTACATCTTCAAATCTGATGGACACGAAAGAGTATAACACTGAAGGCAGGGAGGGCGGTTAGGATATATACCAATGTCCAGGCTAGAGCTGAGGGCCAAAACCAGGTTGTAAGGATGTAGAAGAGGTGTGACCATCAGGACTTGGTGACTGACTGGCTGTGGGAGAAGAAATTAGGAAGGAGTGGGCAGATGGTAGTACCTGAACAAGTTGCTTACCCTCTCTGAGCTTCAGTTTCCTTCTTCCATAAAATAGAGATAATACCGGCTACCTAACAGGATTATGAAATCCCTGGATGGTGCAAACGGTTAACACGCTCAGCTGCTAACTGAAAGGTGGGAGGTCTGAGCCCACACAAAGGTGCCTCGGAAGAAAGACCTGGAGATTTACTGCCGAAAAATCACCCATTGAAAACCGTATGGAGCACAGTTCTACTCTGACACACATAGGGTCGCCATGAGTCAGAACTGACTTGACAGCAACTGGTTTGGTTAAAGGATTATGGTGATGATTAGATAAATTTTATTTTCAAACCTAACAGAGTAGAACTGCTCTGTAGGGTTTCCAAGCGGTGGCTGGTGGATTCGAACTGCCGACCTTTTGGTTAGTAGCTGAACTCTTAACCACTAGGCCACCAGGGCTCCATAGTGGCACATAAAAAACAAAACAAAACCAATTGCCGTCAAGTTGATTCTGACTCTAAATGGAAACTCTTGTGATAATACTAATTATTATTAATAACAATTACAACAGCCCTGGCAGAGGCCCCTTGGTGACAGCTAGCCCGAGAGGCTCAGCATAAGGGGGAGACTTGCTGGAGGTTACACTATCTGCTCAGTGACAGAGCCTGAATAAAAACCCTATCTTCTGCCTCCTCCTCTGTGGTTCTTTTCACTACACTGTTCTAAGTGACTGGCTGGAGGACGCTCTCTTACCAAAGATTAAGGTGAGCCCACCATATTGTCAGCAATGAACAGGATTCTATAACAGACTGGAGGACCGCTTCCTTCTACCCACTATAAAAATGGCCTGTATTTCTTAATCTAATAGCTGTAGCCCCATCCCTCTTTATTAAAATAGAAGCTCAGTCTATATAACTAAGTGAATCAACCTTGCTATTCCTACAGATGTTGGGATTTTAACTGTCTCACTTCCCAAGAGAACTAAATGATGTACAGTAGTCTTGTTATGATCAGAACAAACACAGCTGGGCTTCTAAATGGTGCAACTCCCCCAACGCCTCTACTGGGCTATTGCTTTGCTGTTCCTGTTTGATTTCTTTAAAGGATGTTTTTTATACTCAGTTGAGAAACTTATGGATGAGGCATCTAATTCTGCAAGCCAAAAATCATTCCCTCTTAAAAGCAGCATAGGTGAGGGACTACCTTTGAGAACAGAGACGGGAGGCAACATCCCAAAATAGGAATTCTTCCCTTGATACTGCTCTCGTTGGAGGTTATTTTGGAAATACTGTTTTCTGACCTCAGAGGTGGTGGCTGTGAGAATGCTTTGCAAGTTGTGAAGGATTGGTATGCAAATGAAAAATGTTATTGCTATTAATGACCCTTGCTCCCTGCCTCAGAAACACACACACACACACACACACACACACACACACACACACACACCAGTAACTAAATGTATATTATTAAATCTAGGAATCCTGACTTTAGTGCTGCTAAAATCACTGACACTACTTATTTGAGTCCATTAAATAATCATAAATGTGAATCAATTTGCTCAGACTAGGATATTTCATAGAATCAGGCTAATAGCTGAATGGAGTTTTAGAGATTAGCTAACTCTGTTGTTCTTAATCATTTGGGGGCTGTTATGGATTGAATTATCTCCTCCCAAAAAATGTATTGTAAATCCTAAACTCTATGCCTGTGGTTGGGGTCGTTATGAGTGGGAATCAACTTGAGGGCAACAGGTTTGATTTTGGTTTGAGTATGCCTGTGGTTGCTATGTGTCAGAATCTACTCAAGGGCAACAGGTGTTGTTTGTTTGTTTGTTTTGGTGGTTAGAATCCCATTTGCAAATGGGTTGTCTTTGTTATGTTAATGAGACAGGATTAGTATAGGGTGTGTCTTGAGTCAATCTCTTTGGAGATACAAAAGAGATTAAACAAGACACAGAGATGGGAGAAGAGAGATGCCGAGCCACATGAAGATGGCCAGGAGCAGAAGCTCAAAGAGACAAGGACCTTCCTCCAGAGCCAACAGGGAGAGAAAGCCTACGCCTGCAGCCGGCACCCTGAATTCAGACTTCTAGCCTCCTAAACTGTGAGAAAATACATTTCTGTTTATTAAACCCATCAACTTGTGGTATTTCTTTTACAGTAGCACTAGATAATTAAGACAGGGGCATAGAATCTGATTAAAGCTATGTACTGCCTCTTCAAGAGAAAAGGTCACAAATATACAAAAAAATTTAAATACAATTTCAGGGATTTCAAGGACCCACTGGAACCCATCCATGGACCCCAGTTACGGACCTATGTGCTAATCTACTCCCCTCATAGGACAGGCAAGGAAACTGCACCTCAGAAAGGTTAAGCAATTTGACCAAACTCCATTAGAGAGATAACCCTATACTTTAAAATGTGAATTACACATAATAACCCTAATTTAGGGGCCCTGGTGGCATGGTGGTTAAGTGCTCAGCTGCTAACTGAGAGGTCAGCAGTTAGAACCCACCAGCTGCTCTGCCAAAGGAAGATGTAGCAATCTGCTTCCTGAAAGATTACAGCCTTGGAAACCCTACTGAGCAGTTCTACTCTGTACCATAGGGTTGTTATGAGTTGGAATTGACTGAACAGCACACAACAATAACAGTAACTCTGATTAATAATCGCCCCTTATATAAGTGCGTATATAGTACTATTTGGTGTAACATGCAATTTTATATACAATATCTTCATATTTTCAAAACTAATATAGATTGAACATCTAATAGCTCCATATTACAGATGAGAAACCCAAGATTTAGAAAGATTAAATAAAATTCCGAAAACATCTATTGAAATTCTACTATGTATATCCACCCACCAACACTGAGCTTGGAGGCAGAGATACAGAGACGGATTCAAAACAGACCCTTGAGGTGCTTTGAGTCCAGAGAAGAGGACAGATATTCATTCCCCACCCCTAAAGAACAATCATTTTTAGTTTGGTGAGGTGGGTATGGATCAGATGCTGTGAGAACGTGGGGGGTTTGGGGTGGGCAGGATGGGAGGGACACCTAGCCCAATTTGGAGGTTTAGGAAAGGATCCTTAAGGGGTCCAGGCAGCTGGCCGTAGTTTCCAGAGCTAGAAAATGACCAAGCTGGAACTTGAACCTAAGTGCCATGATTCAAGCCAAACCTTCTCCATGGACCGAGCTTCCCAAGGTCCTTGTAGCTAGAAGGGGCTGGAAAACCACTCCTTGGGGGCACAGCTTCAGTCACCTCAAAAACAAAACCACCTCTCCAATTTTCAACCAATGTCACTTTTAGCACGTGCTCAATATATGCAAATTTGCTTTTGCACATGAAAATTAATTAGCCATGACTCAGCTTAAACATGGGGATAATTTGATATGTAAACCTGAAACAAGTTCCTCCCTATTGGTGCCCACGTCACTCTACTCAAACTTTCTCCCTCCACACGTCTCAATTTTCTCATCTTGTTTGCTTTGTGTTTTGCTCTGTCCTAGGTATTTATCTCTTTTCTTTCCTATGCTGGCAAACAGGGCCTCTTAATGGCTCCGTAGAAAAAAAGAAACAAAAGTGATTCTTACAGAAACCATACAGCTTCACTGTAAGTAAGTAAAGGCACACTTCTACTCCAGTTTCACCGTCTGTATTAAGGATGTTGGAAGAAGAAGAATAAGTATGTGGCAGGGGGTGTAGAAATAGCTACATGGACTGACAGAGATAATTAAATATTTTAAATATCCTTTTCTTCTTGTCTTTTCCTCTCGCTGATCTCCCTCTGCCACCCACATGCTCCCCACCCCATCTCACCCCCAAAAAGGCCCTCAGCATTTTAGAAGCAAGATGAATTATATCCCTTTTCAGAGTCTTCTGGAGCTATATTTTCAGCATTGTATTTAATGTAATTTGCTGTGCTCATCTTCTATTTGAAAATTTTTCTTCTTTCAGCTGAATCCGATTGTAAGTTTGTTGAATGCTTTCATTTTTTTATGCCCTGTGGAGGGCAGAATTTTCTCTGGTAGCATATCAGGTTATAATGTAAGGCATAGAAGAGTTTGATTTACAAAACTGACTCCCACATAATTTTTCAGAAACATATCTGTTATAGCAAGTCAGACCTACCTACAGAAGGTCTAAGTACTAGCACTAATCCTAATAATATTAAAACCTTACATGTGGATGGCATTGTTATGTGCATTCTCTTATCTGAGACTTAACAATTCTGAGATTTAGCAAGACTAGAATCATCCCCCATTTTACAGATGAAGAAAACGGGGTTCTGACAGGTTAAGTGGTTAGCTCAAAGTCACACAGCTTCCACATAACAAAGCAGGACAAAAAAAAATCAAAGGTAAAAGTTTTTCACACATGCTGGATCCCCTAAGATAAAAAATATCACAGCTCTCTCACCTTGACTTAAAAGTACTAACAACAGCTTGTGAAAAATGAAAAGCCTTGAAGGAAGGCAGAATAAAAATCTGAGAGACAATCACTGATCTTTTATCTTCTAGACTTCAGGCCGAATCAAGTTCTTCAAAGAAAACCCAATAAAGCCCAGACATTTTCATCATAACAAAATAAATAATTCAGTCAGGCTTTAGAGGACTCTTGCATTATGATTCGCTATTTGATATATTTGCGACTATAGCTGCCACTAAACTGATTAAAGCTAACCTGACTGACGCGGTTATGTCGACAGAGCCTTTGACACTGACAGTTATGAATGGAAAGTGTAAATAACAATAAATAACCTCGAGCTTCCCCATTTATTCCTAATGGAGAATTTAGCACTTTCAAAAGTCAAACAGCCTGATAGGGCTAAGAATTACCGCCTTTGGTCTATCTGGCGCCAAAGAAACTGTTGAGATTCATCACCCCTCCTCTCTTTGGGAAGTGATCCACAGAGCCTCGGGTTCTTTCAGACAGGCAAGTTGAGGTTAAAAAAAAAAAAAAAAAAAAAAACCTCAGACTCTTTGAGCTGCAAGGGCCATAGGAATTATCCAGTCTAACTCCACATATCATATACGTGGGGAAAAAAAAGACCAGAGAAGTGAAATTAATTGCCCAAGGTCATCCATTGAGTTATGATGTAGTCAGAGCTACAGGCAGGGGTGGATTATCCAATAAGCGAGGCAAGCGCAGTGCTTACCTTGCTTACCAGATCATCTGTAGTGAACAATTTCACATTTTTTCACCACATTAAAGATTCTGCTTTTAGGTGTGGCTGACATTTGTCTCTCTCCCAATCCCACAGCACCGTCCTACAGAATCAAACTATCTTTTCAAATTTACAATCCCTGACAGGGGCCGAAGAACCAGTAAGCAAGGTAAGCACAGGCTTACTTGCGCTTACTTACTAATCTGTAGTGTAATTGTTCACTACAGATGATCTGGTAAGCAAGCAAGTTAAGCACTGTGCTTAGCTTGCCTACTGGATAATCCACGCCTGGCTACAAGCCATGTCTTTTCACGCTCAGTCCAATGTTCTTGTCACTAGACCACACAACAGGGAAAAATCTCCACTCAACACACACACATACTCCGATTCTGAATTATAATGGACTTATAAAGATAATTGAAGCCATATTCTCTGTGCTGAATTTCTATTGGTCTCAATAGGAACTGAGGTCTCAGAAGGACTCCCAGTTATAAAATTATATGCAATTTTTCAAGTTCAAGTCCATCTCCTGATTACAAATTAATACCCTATTTTAAGCTACACCTGAAAAATAACTGAAGGAAACATGCACTCTCTTTGGCTTTTCATCAGCACTGTTTTCATTGTGTACAGTACGATTTCATTTTTGCAAGAAGATCTATGTGTGTTGCGGGGGGCAGTGTGTATGCAGAGAAAAAGTTAGAAAATCTCTATACCAATATGCTAACCATGGCCATCTCTGCGTGTTAGGATTCTGGGTGATTTTCCTATTCTGTTTTATATTTACCAGTGTTTACTAATTTTTCTTCTAAAATTAACACCTATTATTTATGTAGTAAAGTATCTTTATCAGTAGGAAAGCAGAAAAGGAATAATATTATAAATGCTGCAATTAAATGGAGCCCTGGTGGCACAGTGGTTAAGAACTTGGCCGCTAACCAAAAGGTCAGGAGTTCAAATCCACCAGCAGCTCCTTGGAAACCCTATGGGGCACTTCTAATCTGGCCTCTAGGGTCACTATGGGTCGGAATCAACTCGACGGCAACAGGTAATAATAAAATAGTCAGACATATAAACTCTTGGCATTTTTCAGGCTCCATAATAACTTCACAATATCAACTCACGGTCAACTAAGCTTATAATATAAAACCTGTTCAATTAGGATTGCTCTCCTGGGAAACTGAAAAGACTTTAGACCCAAATGATCATCCCTTTTCATATGTAGACTTGGCCCATAGGACAGGTAGGCTAATTTAACCCTGGTGGCACAGTGGTTAAGAGCCCGTGGTTCGACTACACCAAGCACTCCTTGGAAACCCTAAGGGGCAGTTCTACTCTGTCCTATAGGGTCACTATGAGTCAGAATGGACTCGACGGCAAGAGGTTTTTTGTCCTCAAATGGCCTCTCATTCAAATTCAGGGATATCTAGCTCAGCAAATAGGATGCGTCTTCCAGGAACATCTTTGCTAATCTGCATTGATGAAGAAAAGGATCATCTAAATGAGTGAAATGTGATTGGCAACTACTTTCCAAGAAAAACAAACACCAACTAACACCAGCTAATTTGTTGAGCACTTACTACATACTAGGCACCATTCTATGTTTTGCATGCCTCTTATCATTTACTCTTCACAACAACCTTATAAGGTTAGGTCCTATTATTATCCCTGTCTTAGAGATGAGAAATTGAGGCTTAGAGAAGGTAAGTGGCTTCCCCAAGGTAGCAAGATTGAAGCCCAAGTTTATTTTATTGTGGAATCCATTCACTACACTGCCTTTTAGTAATTTTCCATACCTAGAGTAGATCAAAACTCACTGGTAATAGAGTGTTTCCAAGTAGATGTTCTATCAGGTTTGCTTTCATAAACAAAACTGGTTGTAATTAGCAGCCCAATTAATGGGCTTGCTCAAGTCGTTCAAGCAAGTGAAACACACTTTCCTGTAATCTTATAGACACTATCAATTCGTTTAGCAGATCCTTTCTTCATAAATGGAATGAAAGTAAATTTCAGTCCAAGTCAAGTAATCAAAATATTCAAATTAACAGAACCCGAGTTAATGAGAGATCACTCTAGACCATTAATTTTTACAAAATACTTACCTCCTGCCTTGAGTTCACTTCTGTTATTTCAGCATTTATTGCCTGTATATTTAATGTACAAACATATGTTTGCACTGTTATAGTTTTCACATAAAGGACTTCTGACTGCCTTCAAAATAAGAAAAAAAAGCCCAACTATGGTGTTGCTTAATTGTGAGACATTTCTAACAGTCTCTAAAGAACTGAGCTTTACAATTGGCATAACATAGTTTATAAAGAAAATGTTCTACATCCTACTTTGGTAAGTAGTGACTGGGGTCTTAAAAGCTTGTGAGAGGCCATTTAATATAGTCCACTGGACCCACCCCGTCTGGAGCAAGGGAGAAAGAAGAAAACCAAAGACACAAGGAAAAGATTAGTCCAAAGGACTAATGGACCACAGCTACCACAGCCTCCACCAGACTGAGTCCAGCACAACTAGATGGTGCCCGGCTACCACCACTGACTGCTCTGACAGGGATCACGATAGCGGGTCCCGGACAGAGCTGGAGAAAAACATAGAACAAAATTGTAACTCACAAAAAAAGACCAGACTTACTGGCCTGACAGAGGCTGGAGAAATCCCGAGAGTATGGCCCCCGCACACCCTTTTAGCTCAGTGATGAAGTCACGCCCGAGGTTCACCCTTCAGCCAAAGATTAGACAGGCCCATAAAACAAAACAAGACTAATGCGGCACACCAGCCCAGGGACAAGGACTAGAAGGTAGGAGGGGACAGGAAAGCTGGTAATAGGGAACCCAAGGTTGAGAAGGGACAGTGTTGACATGTTGTGAGGTTGTTAACCATTGTCATAAAACAATACGTATATTAACTGTTTAAGAGAAACTAGTTTGTTCTGTAAACCTTCATCTAAAGTACAATAAAAGAAAGAAAGAAAGAAAAAGAACTGAGCTTTAATCATTTGTTAAAAACCTAGTCTGATGCCAAGCATACAATAGGAGAAAATGCTCAAGTTGGCACGTATAGTGAACACTTCCATTCCATTTTCTTAAATAGTCCTCTGTTTCTTAACCAAAGTTAGATGTTCCAAAATTTTGGTGGCTGAATTAATAGCCATCCCACCCCACACCCAAAAATGAAAAAGTATAATTAGACTGCTTTTGTATAGCTTCTCTTTCTTACGTATATCATATAATCAGCTAAAATTCCAGATCAACTACTGGCTCCTTACTTCAATCAAGTCAGGACACCATCTCAACCTTCCCATATCTACATTCACACACTGGGGAATATAACTTTCCACTGGAAATGCTTGAAAATCTAATAGGCACATGCAAAGTATATTGAAATCCCTTGAGGAAAACTGCAATGTATACAAACCATAATTTATTATGCTATTAAAATACTGAATATTTCTATTACTGTCTCCATAATATGTCTACTGTAGTATGTATAAGCAAAGAATTAGAGCTTAAAGAGATGTTCGGAGTTTAAGTAGATTTCATGAGTAAGGAAATGACAGACCCACATGTTCCTCTACTCCTGTAGTGCCCACATTTTAACTAGGCCAAGAAAGAGAGGCCCTGTGTGGTATGATGAACTATGTATGGGAATAATGTTGCCATACAACTATAGCAAATTTATTTCAGTTCCAGATATCACTTTCCCCATTAACTCAGGGGGCCAACGGGGCATAATCGCTTTCCTTTCATCCTGTCAAACTCAGTAAGTTTCTCAGGAAGCAAATACTATTTAAATCATTTTCATAATTCTAAAATGCCTGTAAGACAAGTTCAGGGTCTAATTATAGTACTTAAATTTGTTGAAGATGTTTGGGTTTCTCTTTTTTTAATTTCAATAACGAAAGAGCCCAAGGGTTTAAAACCTTAATAATCTAATAAACTTTGTTAAGTGAACATTGTAACAGATATGCCTGGATGGGATTCTGTAAATACCAGACAATTTCCCCTGATCTTTATCAGGGAAAAGAAGTCTAAATCTTTGGCAGGAAGAAATTAAATGTAGTGCAAAATAATAACATCTGGCCAGATTGTGTTTGTCAGAGTAGCAGCCCCTTTAGATGTCAGGCTGAAAAGTACTAAAATGAACTCTGAAGGGTGTGTATGTGATTCTTTATGAGGCAATAGGAAAGGCTGCCACGATGCTATAGAATACTCAGGGTACAATTAACTCACCCTAGTATGTCCCTACAGAGAACTGTTTCACATCAATGGAATCTGAAGCCTTCTGCCAAATAAAAGTTTGGGGCCATTCTTGGGGTATTTTGTTTATTTCTCCATTACTGTACAGATTTCTAAGACTACTTTCTAGTTTTCAAAACCCCTATGATCATTTTTATGAGTTATTAAAGCTTATTTTTATCTTTTAACTTCATGGGAGACATTATGGCTCAAAGAAAAGAGCAATGACTTTGAAGATAGAAACCTAACACTGTCACTTACTGGTTATATGGCCTTGGGTAAACTGCTTAATGCCTCTGAAACTTGGTTTCCCCATCTGTAAAATGGAGGTAATAAGACCTAACAATATTATTACCGTTATAAAGATGAATCAAGCCTAGCACAGTAAGGTTAGTTAACCTTGTTTCTCCTTCACTTAAGTGACCTAAAACCAAAAACCAAACCCGTTGCCATCGAGTCGATTCCGACTCATAGCGACCCTATAGGACAGAGTAGAACTGCCCCACAGGGTTTCCGAGGAGTGGCTGATGGATTTGAACTGTCAGCTTTCTGAGCTCTTAACCACTATGCCACAGTGACCTAGATGAGTTCAAATATTTGTGGCCTCTGACTTTCAAGAAGTCTTCAGTTGTATGAGCATACACCATCTTCCCCTCCTTTCAAAACAAAAACAAAACCCCTCAAGGTTATATCTGAAATAATATGTGCTTCTTCCACTATAAGCCATCTCAACCATCTGGCAGGGATTGCCAGAAAGAACATACTTTGTTTTTCCACTGATGATTACTTTGATGCATGAGATACTTTAATTGTTTTTCTTGCCTCTTAAAAAAATTTAGCATTTTAAGTGGGAAATCATGGCTATCTTACAATTTGAAAAAAAAAAAAGAAAGAAAGTTATCCCAATAAACAACTCTTTCCAGAATGCACACCACAAAACAATGCTAAACCACTGACTTATCTGATAGGCCAGTGAATCTGTTTCAAATGTTAATTGCTAGAAAGAGTAGTACTGTTTTCCATTCCCCAAGGAGTAAGAGTGTGGACAGGAGGCTTTTGGGTTTTCCCCCACCTACTACTCTGTTGGACGGGAATAGGCACTTTCGCCTCACTGAACGGGTTTCTTAAGCTACCCTTCAAGAGCTGGGACACGTGGGAGTAAATACACATACTACATCAAAGAATAGTTCCAGAGCCCATTTTCCCAGCTGGGAAGGTGGGAAGGATGCCCAGAATCCATGCTCCAGGCAAAGACACTGGTGGCAGGCAACATTTCACCACCCTCCCAGCACCTTTCCAGCTACCAGGACCCTTCTAAATCATGATTACCCACTGCCATGGAGTCTCAGATCCAGGAGGAGGAAAGGCAATGCTGACATCAGTACAGAAAACATGAACTCATTCAGACTAATGGTCAGTGTTGAGGGACAATTGAGTAACAGTACCGCCAGTAATCCTGTAAACTTTTCAAAGCATTTCCATATACATTACCTCTTTTGATCCTCAAAACTTCTGGCAGGTTAGCAGGTCAGGTGTTAACATCATCTTGCATGTAAGAAAACAAACTCTGACTCTTACTTACCCATTTCACATAGCTAGTGTCAGAACAGGAAATAAAACACAGCTTTGATTCATGCTAAGGCTAATCTCAATTAGAAAAAAATCAAAGAATATATTGGAAACCAAAGGAAAATTGATATTTCAACTGACATTGTTTAAACTCCATAAAAAAACGAAAAATCAAATAAATAAATCAGTAAAAGCAATTTATAACATATAAAATGGGTTAGCATCCTGAATACATAAAGAGCTTTACAAATCAATAAGAAAAATGCATCTTAATAAGGAATAATGAATAATCATTTTTTTTAATGATGAAAGGATAATAATACGAAAATCACAAACTAAAAAGTACAAATGAACAAAAAATCTCACTGGTAGCCAAAGAGTACTATTTTCTTTTCACTTAAATGGGGGGTAGTTGTAAAAATAATAATACCCAGTGTGGCAAAATGAACATTCATACATTGTAATTGAAAGTTAAAATAAGTGCAAACTTTATGGAAGTTAAATAGGCAATAAATATGAGAAACCTTTAAAAATTGCATAGCCTTTGACCCAGCAATTCCAGTTCTAGGAATTTATCCAAAGGAAATAATTAAGGATGTGTAGAAGTATTTAGTTACACAGACATCATTTATCTCACTGTCGTTTACTGAAAACACCCTAAATTTCCAAAAATAGACAGTTGGATTAATAACATGACCAAATACTAGGTGGCCCTTTAAATTTGTGTTACACAAATACACTGCTGACACAGAAAAATGGCTAAAATATACTGCACGAAAAAGCAGAACAATCCATTTTTTTAAATATATATATATACACACACCCCTATATATGTAAATACAGAATGAAAGTATGCAGGATTATATGCCAAAATGGTAATAGTTGTTATCTTCTGGGAAATACAAATACGATGTGAGCTATTTTATTCTCTGCTTTTTAATCTCTTTGTGTGTGAGGGTTTCTTTTTTTTCATTTTCTCTAATGTAAACATAATACCTATTTGTGTGATAAAAACTTAATTTAAAAAAATCCTGAAATAAAATTTGCTCTATGAATTGCAAGTGCTCACGGCAATGAGGACTTTCTAATGAACCTACCGGTTGTTTTATTTCTAAACACACACTAACATTTTTATTTAAAAAAAAATCTCTTAAATCAGTAAATGATTCCTCTCTATAATTTTGTTTACAGTATTCAGTAACATGACAAATTCTTTCTTCTACATAAGAGTAACCTTAGTCCTACCTACATCTGAATTATCAAATCCCAATTTATTAAGAGTTGATAAAGGAAGTGCTATAAACAGATATAAGAAAGAATGAGAACTTTAGCATTTATCTTCAAAGAATGTCAATGGTTATCATTTATTGAGCACCTATTATATACCAAGCAATATGGTAAATACTTGTCATAGTTTATGGCTCATTTTCACAACAACCCTGTGAAGCTGTAATTATTTCCCCATTTTGTAAAAGGGGGGTTATGTAACTAGTGAGTACCAGAAAAACCAAACCCATTGCCGTTGAGTCGATTCCAACTCATAGCGACCCTATAGGACAGAGTAGAACTGCCCCATAGGGTTTCCAAGGAGCTGCTGGTGGATTCGAACTGCCAACCTTTTGGTTAGCAGCCAAGCTCTTAACCACTGTGCAACTAGGGCTCCTTGAATAACAGAAGGAGTATTTAAATTCAGGACAGTTTTTGACTCTAAAGACTGTGCATTTTGCTATTTTGCCTTTCAGTAAAATATCAAATATAAAGCTCCAGCAAAGGAAAGATAAGCTTATGTGAAAACACGTTCCTAAAATTAGACGTACTAGCAACCATGTTGAGAGAGAACACAGCAATGCAGCAGAAAAGTGTAGACTTTAGAATTCAGCATTCTTGTGTCCAGTTGCAACTCTACTATTTAGCATTGAGTGAGCACGCCTAAATTACCAAACTCTCTCAATCATAGTTTCCTCATCTATAGAATGAGAATAATATAACATTTTGAAGGGATGCTATGAAGATTAAAATAAACAATACAAATGTGTCTGCTTGCAACATAAGAAACACTCAAGAAAAGTTATTTTCTCTTTCCTTCAAGTTACTTTGAAAGGGAAGTAGGACACCTAAGAGCATATCTGGAGAAGCTGATGGGTGTCACCATTCTCATGATTCTTGGTGACAAGGTACAAATCCATGCTGCTTACCACTGCTCACAGTATTTTTTATGAAGAGCTTAGGACGGCAATGGGTTTGTTTTTGTTTTTGAGATCAGGCTGAAAGAAAAGACAACCAGCAAGCATGGGAGAGGCAGAGGCTACAGTAAACATTTCATCTTCCATCTCAGTGGGCAAGAATCAACCCATTATCTAGACTTTTAAGACCTTAAGCTTGAGGAGAATTTAAAACCTAGACGTAGGTGTTGCAGGTAACAGGTTTTATCTCTTTTCTATTTGATTGTAGTAGTTGTTTAATTTTTCATGAGTGTGTAATGTGTGTGTGCATGTGTCCATCCAAACATTTACTGATTGTCTAATCCGTACCAGGCACTCACCTAGGGACACAGGAGTGAGGTAGAATAGACACTAGCCCTACTCTCACATTATCTAACGTTAATCATGGTAATCAAATAACCAAACAAATACATGTATCACTGCAAACTTGGTAAGTGCTAGAAAGGAAAAGCACAGGGTACCAGGAGAGGGAATACAGTGGAACCAGATCTAACCCAATGATTTAGGTTAATCAGACGCAGAACTGATGCTGAAGAACTTCAACCAAAGAAGGGGAGCATAATAAGCTTTCTGATTTTCCTTTCAACATGTTTGCTCTCCTTCCTAATGCAACCCAATAAAACCAGAGTCTCAAGGCCGGTTAGAAGCTGCATTAACTCATTCAGACCACTAGGGGACCATTTAGAAACTTAAATATACACACACACACAGAGAAAGAAAGGAAGAAAACACACCAAAATGTTATAAGCAGTTATCTCTGAGTGATAGGATTATGCGTGGGTACGTTATAGCCTACTTTGTGTGTATTTTCTATAATGAGCATTTTCTATAATGTTCTCATTGTGTAATCAGAACAAATCAAAAGCATTTTTTAAAAACACATGTATGTGCCAGATATATGACATTCAATGCCACAAAGCAAAGATATTCTATCTCATGCACAATTACGATTATAAATGTACAAAAGGGAATGACTAAAACAATGGCTACCATGTATCTGATCGCTACAGGACAGCAAAGGGCTGAGCCCTTCACACCCCTCATCCAATTTGTTGTTGTTGTTGTTGTGTGCCGGGAAATCAATTCTAACTCATAGTAACCCATGAGACAGAGTAGAACTGCCTCACAAGGTTTCCTAGGCTATAATCTTTACAGGAGCAGATCACCAGGTCTTTCTCCTGTAGAGCCACTTGGTGGGTTTGAACTGCCAACCTTTCAGTCAGCAGCCAAGTGCTTAACCATTGTGCCACCAGGGCTCCTTTTTAACCATCTTTAATTAATGGCTCAGACAGATATGACTCACTCTTGGTCACAGAGAGAGGAAGTAGCAGGGCTAGGACTTGGACCCAAGTCTGCTTGAAGCTAGAGCATATGCCCATCACACTACGCCCTTTTGCTTCCCTCCTAGGTCTTCCACCCTTTCAAGAGGGCAGCCTGAGCAAGAGGCTATAAGGCTAGCCAAAATCAAAAACCAAACCCGTTGCCGTAGAATCGATTTCAACTCACAGCAACCCTATAAGACAGAGTAGAACTGCTCCATAGGGTTTCCAAGGAGCAGCTGGTGGATTCGAACTGCTAACCTTTTGGTTAGCAGCTGAGCTCTTAACTACTATGCCACGAGGGCTCCATAAGGCTAGCCAGAGACCCCAGAAAGACTGGTATCTAGTAGGTGATTAAGAATATTTGAATTTTAATGTGATTCAGAAAAAGATGTGCACTAATTTACCTAACTCTGTCACCTGCCCTTCTCTTTGACCAAGAACCATATCTGCCTGGAGAATTCATACAGGCACTCTCCTCCAAGAGCCCCTCCCCTCCAGCTGGAATTCATCTTTCCAATCTCACACTCCCACACACAGGTGGATTTCCTGTGAAACTAATAAAACTTAAGGTACAGGAACTCTCACTTGCCCACGCCCCTCCCAAAAGAGCCACAGGCATTTTGTGTGTCTTCTTTTTCTTAAAGAGGGTCCCCAAACTGTATAAGCTTCAAGCCCCACAAAATCTAGATCCATCCCTACTCCCCATAGAAAACTGCTGAATTGTTTCTTACAGCATTTCTCTTAGGATGCCTTAGATCCCTGTTATTCATGTATAAATGTCTTGGTGTCTGAATTATGAACCACTTGAAGGTAGGCACAAGGTGGTTTTTATCTTGGAATTCTCCCACAGTACCTGCCTTCAGATATAGGGATACTTGCTCAGCAAATGCTTTGGAATTAAATACAATGGAACTCCCTTGCAAGAAGGAAAGCTGGAACTGGGGAGACAGCCCATGACGATGAAACAAAATACAGAGGCTGTATAACATGGTGGCTAAGGGCACAGGCTCTGGAGCTATACTTTCTGGGTTCAATTCCCATCTCTGCCATTTATTGGTTCGGTGACTTTAGACAAGTTACTTAATCTCTCTGCCCCTCCATTTCCTCAGTGGTAAAACGTGAATAATAATAGTACCAATCTCATAGGGTTGTTGTGAGGTTTAAATGAGATAATACAAGTAAAGCACTTTAAAACAGTATCTTATGCATAGTAAACACTCAATAAACGTCAAATATTATTATGTGTTCTATTATCATTTAATCCATGCTTTTTCGATTTATTTGCAGTGGAGGCCAAGAAATAATGTTACCTGGTGTTCTAGGGTGTCTAATCGGGAATCCTTTCATTCATCTCTCAGTGGCTTAGTACATGTTCAGACAGTAGGTCTCTAACCCTCACCTGAAGCCTTCAACTTTCTCCACACCAGTCCCATGTCTCCTATCTACCTCCAAAGCCAAAATAACCAAACCAAACCCATGCCGTCAAGTCAATTCCAACTTGGTGACCCCATGTGTTACAGCGTAGAACTGCTCCATAGGATTTTCTTGGCTGTGATATTTACAGAGGAGCCCTGGCAGTGCAGTGGTTAAGAGCTCAGGCTGCTAACCAAAAGGTCAACAGTTCGAATCCACCAGCCACTCCTTGGAATCGCTATGAGGCAGTTCTACTCTATCCTAAACCGACAATGGGTTTTTTTGTTTTAATATTAATGGAAGCAGATCACCAGGCCTTTCTTCCACAGCACTGCGGGGTGGTTTCAAACTGCCAAACTTTAGGTTAGTAGTCAAGTGCAAACCATATGCGCCACCCAGGGACGTCCAGCCCCAACCACGCTCATTCAAACTTAGCCAAAATGATCCCCGAGAAGCCTGCACTCTTAAATCATTACACTCCATTGCTGAATTGGGGAACAGAGGACGAGACTAAAGGCATGAAACTCAGTTGTGCCTTTGTTCAGCATCCTAATGTGAGCTGGTTGAGTCTGGGACTCAAATCAGAGAGACAGAGCTAGAAGGCATCCACAAGTGCGAGATAAGACAACTGAGACCCAGAGAGGGCAAAGGGGAATGGAACGTAGGGAAGACATGAGGAAGTAGGAAGGAAGAAACAAGGCCTGGCGACTGACCAAGGGTGGAATGAATGAAACGGAGGAGTACAAGCACACACCTTGGCCCCGGAAACACCTCCCAGTCAACAAAAGGAAAGGTGATTTTCATTTCACCGCTACCACTTCCAGCTTAGAGGAAAATCGTTTCTACCTCCACTAGACTGATAGGAAAATTCACCTCTCTCAAACGTTTGCTTCATTACTCCAATATCAGGTACTGCAACTCAGTGAGACAGAAATAAGAGGAGGAACATATATTTTCGGAAAGTAAACAAATGCCAGTGGGGGAAGGGTGGGGAGTAATCACTCTAGGCAAAAGTGGTATTTTTCTTGGAAGCTTCTAGCGGGCAGGGACAATGTCTTTTAATTTGCTTTGTTAGGCCCACTAGTGAGAAGGTGGGTGGCAATGGTGGCAGCTAGAGAGGGCGAGTTCAGAGCCCTGTTGAATGGAGGGGCATAGGCCTGGGTAGAAGAGTTAATCTGCATAATCTCCTCCTCACGCTTGGCCCCAGAACAGTCTCAGCCCGCACACTGAGGCATTTTTCTAAGCTCTTTTTATTAAACAGTTTTCAGTCTAATGACTGACTTCTACATCAATAGAGGCCACAGAATTTTGCAACTGAACTGGATCCAGAAGTTCTTAGTTTAAAACTGAAATGACTTTTAAACACCCAGTTTCCAATTGTTTTCCTCATCACAGTAATAATTAAAGAATCACTTTTTTTTTAAACTTTGTAACCAAAATATCCCTTTGACTCAGCGCTATAAAAGTACACTAATTAAAGCCAGCATCTTCTGGGCTCTGATGAGAAATTCACCCTTTTATAATGGGATTACTAGAGCTTTGCTGTACAGATGAGTGGTTTGATTAATAATTTACATTTTTGAGGATATATAACTTCACTCATGGTCATGCTTTGCGTTTCTAAAATTCTTCTACTCAGTTTAATGGTATTATATTTAGCCCTGGCAAACGAATTAAGTTCTGATTAGACAGCAATGTTATTATTCTCTGCCGTATGTAATTTTCAAAGAAGAAAGTGTTGTGACAGAATGGCCGGCGGTCTGAGTCAGGGACTTGGTGAGACTCACCCTGCACAGAGCTGGAACACGGGCAGGAGAGCTGTCAGACTCATCAGGGGAAAAAATTGTGAAATGGAGAAAAATTGCTCAGTACTCACTTAAAACCCCCACTACATTACAAAAACCGAATTAACAAATGATTGAATTTCAAAAACATGTTTATCAACATTCAAGCAATTATTTAGTCACATATTAACTGTGAAGGACAAAAAGCTGGCTTGAGTAATGCCCCTAAACAGTTATTTCAAGCAGAAATGGCTGGAGAAATTTCTCTGAGCCGATGGAAAAGGGTGTTCTAACCAAGGTCAATTTTGTTTAGGGAGAGATGGAGAGACAGAAAGGTAACAGAACAAAGAATGTAAGAACTGCCAAGAGCAGACAGAAACAGAAAACAAGGGAGGAGAGAAACGGAAGCAGCAAGAAACACCAGCCCCTCACCAATCAGAGCCGTCTTGCTCATCTCCTCAGCAAGCAGGCGGAAGAAAGCCTTCCAATACTGGAGCTCTGTAGACTTAGACCCACCCTTTCCTTCTCTCTGCCATGACAGTGTGGACCAGAAAAGTGCAATTAAAATATGGCCTGAACACAACAAACCCTTCCTGGTCTAGTTGTTTGCTTGCGTGTGAAATCTACCAGATACAAGCCAGGAGAGAAGCTCCGAGAAGCTGAAAAAAGGATTGCTCCTGGCAGTACAATACTTACATTTTGAATAGCTCAGCTTTACATCCAAGAACGTATAAAATAAGCCCATTTTCAAAGAGTTTTTTGCCTAAGTACTTGTTCACGTGGGCACTGGAGCTGTTTGTACATCATCTGTATGTGGCAAAAGTTGTTCAATTACATTATGACCTCCAGCTTTGTCCAGGTTAATGTCTGTAATAATAATGCATCATTTACCTGACACCACCTGGGGTGAAGCAGTCCACATAAATGAACAGTCTAGATAACAATGCATGTATATAGTGATTTCATTTTCTACGAGGTAAGCGGGACTCTGATTACTATTCCCATTTCACAGGTAAGAAAACTGAGGCTATGAGAGGCTAAGTAACCTGCCCAAGGCCATAAAGCTCATAGATACAAACCTAGATTTAGAACTTAGATTTTCTGACTCCAAGTCCAGTGTTTCTTCCATTGCCCATAAGTACCAAAAAAATTATTTTTAGCCATTGAAAATCAAAATATTAAGAAAAGGAAAGTGAACATAATTTGATCTTTCCTCGTTGATTCACAACCATCATTATAAACATCATCAATCGTTAGACCTACTATAATACAGGGGCTACTGAGACACACAGGGATATTTACTCCTTTACTGTTATTGTTGGGTGTTGTGGAGTCGATTTTTGACTCAGAGTGACCATGTGCTACAGAATAGAACTGCCCCATAGGATTTCCTAGGCTGTAATCTTTACAGGAGCAGATTGCCGGATCTTTCACCCACAGAGCAGCTGGTGGGTTTGAATCACCAACCCTTTGGTTAGCAGCCAAGCACTTAACCACTGTGCCACCAGGGCTCCTTACTCCTTAACCAAATGTCCCCAAACTGCCACATTCAGTGAGTTCTTGGGTCCACTTTTATGTCCTCCACCATTACTGTCTCTTGTAACATCTTGCTCATATGTACCTCCCTATAGCCATCGTCCATAACCTTCTACTTAACTACTTATCTACTACTAGCTAGAAAACTAGATAATCAAGCTTGTAAAGACCAGATAAATGAGATAATTATGTACAAGTAAGCATCATATAGTAGGCACTTAATAAATTTTCACTATTATTATTACCATCATCATTATTATTGGGTAGAA
>NW_004444002.1:13795281-13822986 GCF_000243295.1 Trichechus manatus latirostris
TAATTATGTACAAGTAAGCATCATATAGTAGGCACTTAATAAATTTTCACTATTATTATTACCATCATCATTATTATTGGGTAGAAGAGAAAAAAGAGAGAGAAAAGAAATCTAGTGGCGTTTTCCAAAAAGAATTAATTAAGCAGAAACAAAAAACGATTGTGCTGCCCCATTTTACTAAGCACATCTAAGTAAATTAAATTTAGGAAACGAGGCAATGCTAAGATTGAAAATAAAGGGCAACTTTTTTTTAATGCTTCAATCATTATCAAAACAACATTAGCAACAGAGCACTCCAACCACTGTAGCAAAGGGCCCCAGGCTCATTTATCAGGGCAAAGGCTTCCTGCAGACGAAGCCATAAAACCCAAATTGAGGTGGTAAGGATTGCTCGTGGAGCTGTGCGCATATTTGCAGAAAGCACTCATTGCTTAAATATCCCCAGTGTGGACTACTGTGGACTACTGAAGGAATCCTAAAGAGATTGTGGATCTAGGCCAAGATCAAGATGAGTTTTCTTCAACTTCACGTGGTATAGAAAATAGCTCACAAAGCCACCACGTCAAACTTCATATGAGCAAAGTAGTGGCGCAATTTCCTCAATAATTTGGTCTACCAGAATCTCGGGGAGGAGATATATTTTAGGGAAAAAAACTGTGCCCCCCAATTTAGATTCATTACAATAATAAGTAGTTACAAGAAAAAAGAACTGGATGTTTTTCTTAGTAATTAACAATATATCTACATTTAGTGGTTGCTGGTTTTCCCATGTTTTAGTCTTGTCTCTCCAAATATTTGTTACAGAAAGGATTTGGGGGCAATGTCTCTCCAAATATGGCATAAGTGCTATGGGTCTGGAATCATGATTTATTTTTTCTTATGGGGTGTTTTTTTTTTTCCTAAAAGGGAGGCAGGAAAAGAAAAGAAGTAAAGGAATAACCAAAGGGAATGAAACTAGATAAAGAGTAAGTAGATATCATGTGAAGATTGAAGGGCATCAGCAGTAACAACTTCAGGCATCATTTGGTTGTCTTCTTCACATTTGTTTGCTAGAGTTGTCCTTCTACCTGTCCATACAATTCCAGAAAGAAAGTATATTTGCGTGTGTGTACACACAACTAATAGGTGCTGTCCTCTACCTTCCACCCTTTGTTCACATGACTGGTGTTCACCCTCCATGCTACGGCAGCTAATTCAATCAAAATCCTGTCACAACTTCCTTTCCCTCTGTCTTAGTTATCTAGTGCTGCTGTAACAGAAATACCACAAATGGATGGCTTTAACAAACAGAAGTGTATTCTCTCACAGTTTAGGAGGCTAGAAATCCGAATTTGGGATGCCAGCTCCAGGGGAAGGCTTTCTTTCTCTGTAGGCTCTGGGGGAAAGGTCCTCGTCATCAATCTACCCCTGGTCTAGGAGCTTTTCAGTGCCAGGGACCCCGGGTCCGAAGGATGCACTCCTGGCATTTCTTTCTTGGTGGTAACGAAGTCCCCCTGTCTCTCTGCTGTCTTCTCTCTTTTATATCTCAAAAGAGACTGACTCAACACACAACCTAATCTTGTAGATTGAGTGCTGCCTCATTAATATAACTGTCTCTAATCCTGCCTCATTAACATTATAAAGGTAGGATTTACAACACATAGGAAAATCACATCAGATGACAAAATGGTGGACAATCATACACTACTGGGAATCATGGCCTAGCCAAGTTTTTGAGGGACACAATTCAACCCATGACACCCTCCTAGCCTCATGCTGCCCCAGGCCTAGAAAACATAATCTATAAAATACTGGGCACTGGACAGAGATATGGCCGCTGACATGCAAAGCTCTCAGATGGACAGCCACATCCACTAATCTGCATACTAGGACACCAGAGTAATCACTCTACCATCCCGCTCTAAATAACCAGGCAATGCTTGGAAGATAACATCTGTGGGCCTGATTATTCTGGAAATTAAACAAATCACAAATAATCCATTCTAAAAAAGCACCTTGAGGCCTCAAAGAGTAAGATTCAGCTCTCCACTCCCACTCAATTCTCGTGTCACATCGCTGCTTATCACCCCACTTTCAGCCAGCAGATCAGCTCCAAAACCAATCTAAGAACTACATGAATGGTACATGTATTTTTAAAATCAACCTAAATTATTCATTCTATCGCCAAATTGTTAGTCTCAACAAACTCTTCACAAGAGTCTGATTGCATAAATAGGTTAACAAATACTTCAGGCTTATATATTACACTTCATATAATCAACTCCATATCCCCTGAGGCTTTGACCCAAGAAACTGCTGCGAATGCATGCTTTATTAGCGAATTAGAATAATTTTCTTAGCTAATTCTAAGAATGTCATTACAATATCCCAAATACGTTATAATCAGCCCACCTCACAATTCAAAGAGGTTAATAGTTATAAAGATATCATAAATCTAAAGCTTTGTAATGTCAAGTAGTCAGAAATGCTATTTTTATTTGGACCCCAATTCTCTCTTTGTGGGGCAAGAAAAAGGCAGCTGATTCCATCTGCCGAAATAGGGAGAAGAGAAAGCCCCAATATCCATGATTAATTTTCCCAGTCACAGGAGGCAAGCCTACTGAGGTGGTTAAAAGCATACACTCTAAGAGCCAGGCTGCCTGGGTTCAAACCCAGCCTTCACCATTCTGTGCCTTGGTTTTCCATCTTTAAAATGGGGATACAACTAATAATTATTACCTACTTCATAACAGTCATTGTAAGGATTAAATAAATTGACTTAAAAGCGTATCTAGCACATAGTTCTGTATAGATGTTTGCTATCACCACCACCATCATCATAATCATCCTTAACTGGGTCTTTCTCCTCAGCCTGCTATGATAATCCACGATCCTATAGGACAGAGTAGAACTGCCCCCATAGGGTTTCCAGGGAGCGGCTGGTGGATTCAAACTGCCGACCTTTTGGTTAGCAGCTGTAGCTCGCCATAGCACTTAACCACTGTGCCACCAGGGCTCCACAGTCCTACAAGTTAGCAAAGAGAGATGAAACTTCCTACCCATTCGAGCAATGCCATAGCAGCTTCTGTGATAGTCATACACAGGTATAGGAAGAACTGAGACTCACAAACAGAGGAGAGATAACCACTCACACAAACGGAAAAATGCCAGACCAACAAGCCAGTTTCTCCCTCTTAAATGGTCCTAGTGGTCGGAAGGAGTTTATGCATGTTCCACAAGGATCTACTTCACTCCTGGAGAAAACTGGGCTCCATATGTAATTTAATTTTTTTTTTTGTTTTTTAAACAAGTATCATGGACTAGCTGAAAGTATCATTTACTGTTTCCCCAGAGATTTACAACCTTTCCATACAGGTCAACAGAACCTCCTTGGACAATGATTTTTGACATTACCCACCGTTTCAAAGATTTAAATGAAGCTTCACTGAAACGTGTGTTTTCTTTAACCAGAATCTCTCACGGGGAGGTTTTTGTATCAAGCATTAATCCTGGAATGGTAATTTATAAATTATACTTAGCATTTGAAATCCCAGTGCCCAAAAAATGATGCTTTTCAACAGCACATCTAAAATGATGTCTAGAACTCACCTTGGAAAACTGCAGCATTCTGAATAATTAAGAACTTGAGCTCCATACTGGCAGACTGAAGCAGTTGTTCCATGTTCAATCGTGCTGTTAGTTGGTATTTTTCTTCCATCTTTCTTGAGCAGCATGTTGGGCCCTTGGGGAGACATACTTGCAAATCTGATCCTGAAACAAACAAGTTTTTCATGTTTCAGTAAGCAGAATGTAACACACACAGACACACACACACAAAAGACAAACAAGGCAAAACAATGCATTTCTTTCAGAATACAGTAAAATCTTGATTATTCAAAATTAGTGTTTATCTTAACTAATTTCCGCTTTCTCCCAATTATCCTTATGACTGATTCTTTTTGAATAACCATCAGAATTAATTGCCTAGGTATGACTCATAAATCCTGCATAAACTAATTTATAGCACTACTTATACGTCATTGAACGCCAATATTTAATTTGTCTGTTAAAAGATCAATCTTCACTCCTACAATTTATTCTTCCTGATTATAATTTATGAATGAGAACACAACCAAGAAACAATTTTCAAAATCCCAATTATGATTTCCAAAGGAAATGTATGCCTGGCCAGCTCAATGTTGCTTTTCAGGATAAATGGCTAAAACATCAATCTCACATCAAAGTTTTATTGTTGTTGTTATTGTTTTAACTACAGGTCACAGAGGAAACATTCAGAGATTAGTGATCTCAAATACCAAAATTAATACTCAGACCATCACAAAAGTCCCTTCCAACTCCAACGTCTAGCTTTATATCACCAATGTCAACCCCCTTGTTCCTCTGAGCTCCTGAGATACGTCATCTCTACTTCCCTTATGATGCAGTATGCCTTTTTATTTTT
This sequence comes from Trichechus manatus latirostris, assembly GCF_000243295.1. NCBI lineage: Eukaryota > Metazoa > Chordata > Mammalia > Sirenia > Trichechidae > Trichechus > Trichechus manatus. The sequence continues at coordinate 13,799,723 of NW_004444002.1, forward strand.
GCATCCCCATAAGGATTAGCTGAATAAACAATCTCACCTCTTCCAAAATTAGGGAATCAGAGCTCTCTTCTCAGTCGTCATCTAACACGTGTGGTTGACCAATTCTTCTTAAAACACTATTCTTAAAACACTCTCTGCCTGCCTTGTTTTAGTAAAACTAACCCCCTACACACACACACACACACACACACACACACACATACACACCAGCTGCTACAGTCACTCTGTATCTGTGTTTCCTTGTTTCCTCTTTTTCTGCCTATTGCTTAAGTGGTCTTTGTCCTCTCCCTCATTCTACAGCTTCTTGAATGATCTTATGTAAACCCATGTGGTAGCTGGAACTCCCTAATCCAGCCCTCCACCCCTCTCCAGTGCTCTGCAATCCCATATTTTCAGCTACCCTGAGAATCTCAAATTCGGCATATCAAAACCTAAATGCAACATCTTCCACATACACACACAGGAAAGTTCCACCCTCTGTTTTCTGTATCTTAGTTAACGATCATCATTCACCAAGTTTTCCAATGATAGAAACCTTTGCCATTCTCAGCTCCTCACTAATGACTCAACATACTCCTGTATCTGTGGAAGTCATCAGCATATGAATGAAAATGGAAGGCATGGGAGTTAGATGAGATTCATTCAGTAAATATTTATTGGGTGCCTACTATGTGCCCATCACTGTGGATAGAGTAATAAACAAAGCAAAGTCTCTGCCCTCATGGAGCTTACATTCTGAGAGCCAACAAAACAAACAGCAACAACACCACCAGCAAATACACACATATATATATAAAATGTCAAGGGGTAACAAGCACTATGGAGAAAATAAAATAAAGTAAGGTTGAGAAAACAAACTGTGGTGTATCCATAGAATGGGATACTACTCAACAATAAAAATAAATGATGCACAGAAACGTGCTACCACATGGATGAACCTCAGAAACACTGTGCTAAGTGAAAGAAGCCAGATCCAAAAAAGTACCTACTCTATGGTTCCATTTACAGGCGTATCTCGTTTTATTGTACTTTGCTTTATTGCACTTTGCAGATATTACATTTTTTACACACGGAAGGTTTGTGGCAACCCTGCATCGAACAAGTCTGTCAGCACCATTTTTCTAACCGCATGTGCTCAGTTCGTGTCTCTGTGTCACATTTTGGTAATTCTCGCAATATTTCAAACTTTTTCATTATTATATCTGTTATGGTGATCTGTGATCAGTGATCTTTGATGCTACTATTGTAACTGTTTTGGGGTGCCACGAACCCTGACTATATAAGAAGGCAAACTTAATCAATAAATTTTGTGTGTGTTCTGACTGCTCTACCAACCGGCCATTCCCCTGTCTCTCTCCCTCTCCTCGGGCCTCCCTATTCCGAGACACAACAATACTGAAATTAGGCCAGTTAATAACCCTACAATGGTCTCTTTAAGTGTTCAAGTGAAAGGGAGAGTTACACGTCTCTCACTTTAAATCAAATGCTAGAAATGATTAAGCTTAGTGAGGAAAGCATAATGAAAGCCGAGACAGGCTGAAAGCTAGGCCTCCCACACCAAACAGTTAGCCAAGTTGTGAATGCAAAGGAAAAGTTCTTGAAGGAAATTAAAAATGCTACTCCAGCGAACACACAATGATAAGAAAGCAAAATAGCCTTACTGCTGATATGTAGAAAGTTTTAGTGGTCTGGACAGAAGATCAAACCAGCCACAACATTCCCTTAAGCCAAAGCCTAATCCAGAGAAAGGCCCTAACTCTCCCAACTCTCCCTAACTCTTTGAAGGCTGAGAGAAGTGAGGAAGCTGCAGAAGAAAAGTTTGAAGCTAGCAGAGATTGGTTCATTAAGTTTAAGGAAAGAAGCTGTCTCCATAACATAAAAGCATAAGGTGAAGCAGCAAGTGCCGATGTAGAAGCTGTAACAAGTTATCCAGAAGATCTAGCTAAGATAATTGATGAAGGTGGCTACACTAAATAATAGATCTTCAATGTAGACAAAACAGCCTTATATTGGAAGAAGATGCCATCTAGGACTTTCACAACTAGAGAGGAGAAGTCAATGCCTGGCTTCAAAGCTTCAAAGGACAGGCTGACTCTCTAGTTAGGGATTAATGCAGCTGGTGACTTATAAATTGAAGCCAATGCTCATTTACCATTCCGAAAATCCTAGAGCCCTTAAGAATTATGCTAAATCTAATCTGCCTGTGCTCTATAAATGGAACAAGAAAGCCTGGATGACAGCACATCTGTTTACAACATGGTTTACTGAACATTTTAAGCCCACCGTTGAGACCTACTGCTCAGAAAAAAAACATTCCTTTCAAAATACTACTGCTCATTTACAACGCACCTGGTCACCCAAGAGCTCTGATGGAGATGTACAAGGAGGTTAATGTTGTTTTCATGCCTGCTAACACAACATCCATTCTGCAGCCCATACATCAAGGAGTAATTTCAACTTTCAAGTCTTATTTAAGAAATACATTTCATAAGGCTATACCTGCCATAGATATGGTTCCTCTGATGATCTGGGCAAAGTAAACTGAAAATCTTCTGGAAAGGATTCACCGTTCTAGATGCCATTAAGAACATTCGTGATTCATGGGAGGAGGTCAAAATATTAACATTAAGAGGAGTTTGGAAGACGTCGATTCCAACCCTCATGGATGAGGTTGAGAGGTTCAAGACTTCAGTGGAGGAAGTAACTGCAAATGTGGTGGAAACAGCAAGAGAACTAGAATTAGAAGTGGAGCCTGAAGATGTGACTGAATTGCTGCAATCTCATGATAAAACTTTAACAGATGAGTTGCTTCTTATGGATGAGCAAAGAAAGTGGCTTCTTGAGATGGAATCTACTCCTGGTGAAGATGCTGTGAACATTGTTGAAATGACAATGAAAGATTCAGAATATCACATAAACTTAGTTGATAAAGCAACAGCAGGGTTTGAGAGAGAGGATTGACTCTAATTTTGAAAGAAGTTCTACTGTGGGTAAAATGCTATCAAACAATATCGTAGTCATCTACTGCTGCTATAACAGAAATACCAAAAGTGTATGGCTTTAACAAAGAGAAAGTTATTTCTTCACAGTAAAGTAGGCTACAAGTCCAAATTCAGGGCATCAGCTCCAGGGGAAGGCTTTCTCTGTTGGCTCTGGAGGAAGGTCCTCATTGTCATCAATCTTCCCCTGAACTAGGAGCCTCTCCATGCAGGAACCCTGGGTCCAAGGGACGTGCTCTGCTCCCGGCACTGCCTTCTTGGTGGTATGAGGTCCCCAACTCCCTGCTTGCTCCCTTTTCCTTTAATCTCTTGTAAGATAAAAGGTGGTGCAGGCCACACCCCAGGGAAACTCCATTTACTTTGGATCAGGGATGTGACCTTAGTAAGGGTGTTACAATCCCACCCTAATCCTCTTTAACATAAAATTACAATCACAAAATGGAGGACAACCACACAATACTGGGACTCATGGCCCAGCCCAACTGATGCACATATTTTTTGGGGGGCATAATTCAATCCATGACAAACAGCATCGCATAATATAGAGAAATCTTTCATGAAAGAAGAATCAATTGATGCCGCAAACTTCAATGTTGTCTTATTTTAAGAAATTGCCACAGCCACCCCACCTTTAGCAACCACCACCCTGATCAGTCAGCAGCCATCAACACTGAGGCAAGACCCTCTCCCAGCAAAAAGATTACGACGCACTGAAGGCTCAGATGATGGCTAGCCTTTTTTAGCAATAAAGTATTTTAAGTAAGGTATGTACATTGCTTTTTTAGACATAATGCTATTGTACACTTAATAGACTATAGTATAGTGTAAACATAACTTTTACATGCACTGGGAAACCAAAAAATTCGTGTGCCTGGCTTTACTGCAATATTCACTTTATTGGGGTGGTCTGGGACTGAACCCACAATATCTCTGAGGTATGCCCGCATATAAAAGTTTAGAAACTAATCTTTAGTGACATAAAGCAGTTCAGTAGTTGCTGGGGCATGGGGTCGAGAGCAAGGAGGGGGTGAGAGGGAGGGATTACAAAAGGGAGTGAGGAAACTTTTGGGGTTGATGAATACATTCATTATCTTGATCGTTCTGATGGTTTCATAGGTGTATATATGTCAGAATTACGTGCAGTTTAGTGTATGTCCATTATACTTCGATAAAACTGTTAAATTTTAAATATATATTTAAAACAAAGTAAGGGAGATAGGTAATGTCATGGTTGGGGGACGGTTCTATTTTATGTAAGGTAGTCAGGGAAAGCTTCTTTTATTAGGTGACATTTGAGCAGAGAGATTTGAGGGAAATGAGAGTTCCACGATTTTATATCCTCCATTAATATTAGCAAATATTAGGGCTCAATGAACATAAGCCCAATCCCCTTCCTTTTCTGCAACTACCATTTTACTCAAACTCTTCCCTTCAAAAAACATTTGTTAAATACTTTCTGCAGTGGGCATGAAAATGTGCATTTCATATCTCCTACTGTGGGGAGCATAATGAACTAATGGTCCCAGCTGCTGCCTTCTGAATTCACTACCATGTTGTTCCAAGGCCACAATTCCCAGGGGCTGCTCCCAAGTCAGTGACTGAGCATGGCAAAGATACTAAGGTAGAGCCAATCCTGAGACACAGGACTCTGCTGACAGGGGACTTGGCTTGAGAACTCCCCAATGACATTGCCAGAGCTTTCTTAGAATTGCACTGCAGTCTAAGATTCTTCCTACTCAACCTTCCTTCCTTCCCTTTCTCTTCCATAGAGGTTAGACCTCCACCACAGTCTGATGGCTCTCCCAGGCTCCTTCAGCTCTCCCCCCATTTTCCCTTCACAAGTCTTTTCCCCAATAAATCTCTTGCACATCTAATTCCATATTGACATCTCTTTCTCAGCGAATCCAGTCTAACATATCTTCTATGTGCCAGGCACTGCACTACATAATGAAAGCTCAACTTTGAACAAGAGACATGAACTCTGCCCTAAGGAGCTCACTGTCTAAAGGAATTAATACAGATAGATACCTCCAAAAAACCAAGCCCAATGCCCTCAAGTCCATTCCAACTCACAGCGACCCTACAGGACAGAGTAGAACTGCCCCATAGGGTTTCCAAGGAGTGGTTGGTGGATTTGAACTGCTGACCTTTTGGTTAGCAGTCAAGCTCTTAACCACTACACCACCAGGGCTCCAATAGATACCTAGTACATAGTAAATGAGTGCAGTGAAGTAGCATCGTTAGATAGGGTTACAAAATGTGTATATAGGATTTAAGCATGACCCATGTCCTCGGCAAAGTAAGGTTCAATGATAAGCATTGAATCTTACTGAAGTAAGGCTAGAAAAATATTCAGACATTTTAGACAGCTTTCCAACAACTGAGGTTTTTAAAAAGGAGGAGACTAGTTAGCCTTAGGTTACCAGAAAATTTATGTTTATTATAGCATCTTATTTCTCTAGGAATTCCTGTTAATCATGGGCTTAATGTGTATATCCAAGTTTTTTCTTATTTGAGAATGAAATCATCAAACCTTGCCTCACATGACATCACTGTTGGAATCCAAGATATTGAATCCAAGCTCTCCACATCCTCCTCCTCAAGGGAGCTGCAGGCAAAAGTGGCCAAGGAAAGCACAGATAATACATATCACCCAATCTAATCCAGCGATGTAATTTATAGGCCTGGATGGAAAGGTGATATTTAATGTGTCAAAATACAATTTGGGGCCTGGAAACACAGAATTCAGATTTATCTCCTATAAATGTCAATATCATGTACAAGCCTTAAACTGATTATAAATACAGTCTAAGCTTAAAAGCTTTATGATTATCTTCAGAAAAAGAACAAAACAGAGCCAGTTCTAGCTCATTGTGTTCTTTCTACATAAGGTTACAAAATGCAATGCTATTCTAGGAATAGAAACCGATGCAGTTTACTGGACCAAGAATGGAAAGATTCCCCTTGGGGAAGAGTGACTAATCTAGATTTAAACAAGGTTGGTTGGGACACATATGTAGACATGAGAAACCCTATACAGTAGATACTTTCCATATATCATGTTCCTGTCCATTTAGCAAGGGTTTATTTACTTTCTTGGGAAGCTGATGCCTAAGTAGTATATGTTTAAAATATCTGTATTTGAATACATTCACAAAATTAAATGTTATAGATAAAATCCTTTGTGTTTTCTAAATTTGCATTGGTGATGACTTCCGGCTTTCAAGAATGGTAGGGTTTCTTTGGCAAGGTGGCTGTTAGTACTGTTCCTACTCCTACCAGACTCTAGCTCGTGGGAGTTACAAAATAATAGGGCTCAGATCTTTTCTCTGTGAAGTTCTGTGAGTTGCTTAGATCTCAGAAGGTAACAAATTGCTGCTCAATGTACCTACAAAATCTCAGGAATGATTCTTTGAATTACTACACTGGTTTGGCTTGCCTTTGATATGATAATTCATAAAGTAACTTCGAGCTTGCATACTGAGTCCCTTCCCTGAGTTGGTCAAGTCTCATCACTATATAAACTCCCACCACTGCAAGAATCTGTTTAGTCAAAAATCTTGAAAAGACTAAAACCTCAAATGAGAACTTTTGGGAAAACAGGGCAGATGTCATGAAGAAAGCTAGATGTTATATTCAAATATAAGAAATGCATACATAGCAATACTTCTCCTCCCTCCCAGTTATCACCGTATGGTTAATCAATAAGCAGGTACAATTGATCTGGGGGCTAAGAGTTAGCTATAGATTTGAGGAAATCAAACATCCATAAACTGTTAACAGTTCAGGATTTCTCAACTAGGAAGGAAAAGAAATATATGGCAAAGGGAAAAGCTTTCGTTTTAAGTAAATTTCATATAACTTATAGACCAGCTTTTAAAAAAATAATAAAAACAAACAAAAAACTCCACCACAAGGCAGTGTAAGAAACAAAGGGAGCCAGCAGAGCGAGACGTATCTTAATGAAATGACAATAATGGAATATAACTATTTCAATGTATGTGTACACACACAAAAAACAGAAAGAAATAGAGAAAGAATTTACAGAAAATCCTCATCAACTAAACAAAGAATTTCCCTGGGAAGTGAATTCCAAATGGGAGGCCTAAAAAGTAAAACCATGGGCAAATGACCAAGGAGGTACACTGAGAAATGGTCCAAACTTGTGTGAGTAAAAGCAGAAAGGTCAAGTCAAGAAATAAGATGCAGCCTACAAGAAACCCAATAGTAAACAGAAAAACCTTCTTTAAGTATATGAGGAACAAAAGAAAGTTAAAGGTCAGTGGCCCCTTTATTAGATGCGGAGGAAAAGTAATTGTGGGCCACATTCATCAAAGAGGTACTCCCATTTTTTTTCTTGTTTTTTTTTTTTTTTTTTTTTGTAAAAATAGAATTCAACTAGAAAATAGACATAGAGACAAGCAATATAGCCTGCGATGGAGATAAGGAGAATACTTAGCAATTGACTATTCAAATAAGCCAGAAAGGTTCAGCTCTTTAGGGCTTAAGAACTTGCATCCCCAGATGCTAAAAAAAAAAAAAATATTAACTGAAGTCATTACAGGGCTGCTAGTTCTCATTGATTTTGGAGGATTAAAATGCACCTTCATACTATAATCTCCTCTCCTAGACTGTAAACTTCGGAAGAACAGAGAATGACTCCCATCTCCTTTGGGGTACCCCCTCAATCCCAGTCAGCCCTGTGTGCAAAATTTTGAATTAATGAGGACTGCAGACTGAGAACACTAGCAAAGAACTTTGAGTCTGTCTGTATCTAAAGAGGGAGTGGAGACAGATGACCCTGAAAATTGTACATCTGTATGTTTAACTTTGATCTTGCAAAAATATTAGGAAATACTATAAAAATTAATCTGCAAACATCTTGAAGACACACAAACAGATGTTTCGCTCAAAAGAAATATGAGGTAATTTATTTCTAATTATTTTGAGACAACGTCATGCTTGCACATTGGGTTCAGTTCTGAGTCCCATTACTGAAATGGGATATTGGAGCTATGAAAACTTTTTCTCTGGGGGATTATTCCCATGTGTATCCAAGCTGGGCACTCTTACCGTTGCCTTGCTTCCAAGAAGTTCAACCACAGGTGGTCCGCAAAAGGCTCCCTCCTGATGCCTACCCTTGTGCCAGGGCATCTCTTAAGGCTTGCTACCCATAGCTTTGCCTTCTTGACCTCCATCACAGATCCTTCCCTTTGGGCCCAGTTCTGGCTCTTTGGTGGCTCCATTCAAACACTTGACATTTTAGACTGCTCCTCATTCCCTTTAGCCACCTATCCCAGGACTGGGACTTCAGTTCCTCTTTGCCTTGAAGTCTTAGGCTCAGCACACTCACTTGGAGAACCCATTCCAGGTCTGAGCCCTGTCCCTAACTGGAAAAAGAGAGTGAACAATGTGTATGGAGCTGTTTAAATATGCTGGTTCCATTTGATTCTATTCCAATTCAATAAGTATTGATAGCCTGGAGGCCAGCATCATGGTAGGCACTGTTGGGCAGGAAAAAGCAAAAGCACTTGAAGATATGGCCCCTCTATTAAAGATACTTACAATGTAATCCTAGCCCCACCACTTGCTAGCTGTGTGAGGAAGGGTAGGCTACTTAAGTATCTATAAGATGAGAATATCAACAGTACTTACCTTACAGAGTCATTGCAAGGATTAAGTGAGATTATGCATGTAAAGCTCTTAGCTTTCTTGGTACAAAGTAAATGCTTAATATATGTTAATTAAAAATAAACAAATAGAAAATAAATTCTCACTGAGAGACCAGACTTTCTCACACACACACACACACACACACACACACACACACACACAGAGCTAGAGAATAGTAAATAGTTGGCATATGGTTACATGACAAAATATGCAATATATTTTCTGAGGTGATGAAAATATTCTATATTTCAGTTGGGGTAATGATTACATCCACCACCTGTTTGTCATTTTTTCATACTGTGGTGGATTGCGTGTCACTATGATGTTGGAAGCTATACCACTTGTATTCAAATACCAGTAGGGTCACCCATGGGGACAGGTTTCAGTAGAGCTTCCAGATTAAGAAAGGCCTGGAGATCTACTTCCAAAGATCAGCTAATGAAAATCTTGCAGATCACAACATTGTCCAACTTGCTTGCTTTGGACACATCATCAGGAGGGATCAATAGCTAGAGAAGGACATCCTGTTTGGTGAAATAGATGGCCAGCAAGGGCGTGAGACCCTTGGTGAGATAGACTGGCCCAACAGCCACAATGATGGACCCGAACATGCTGTTGATTATGAGGATGATGCAGGACTGGGCAACAATTCATTCTGTTGTACGTGGGGTCACCATGAGTTGGGAGTCAACTCAATGGCAGCTAACAAAAACAGTGGTTACATGGGTGCATAATTTGCCAAAACTCATTGAACTGCTCACTTAAAACGGTATGTTTGATTGTTTGTGAATTATAGCTCAATACAATTGATTTTAAAACTATGCCATAAAGACAATAACTGCTAGGAAAGGGAATGTTCACCAGAGGCTCTAGGGGTCAAAGAAGACTTGCAGGCTTGAGCTGGACCATAAAGGATGAGAAGGGTTTGGAGAGGCCAATGAGGGAAATGTTTTTGGCACCAGTGGAGTAGTGGGGCAAAGCTAACCTGCCTGATGTAAACCTGGGATCTGGGGCATAGCTAACAGGTAAAATGGGCCAGAATTTGGAGGGCCTTCAATACAGGCAGAGGCCTATGGGCTTGACCCCACAGGCAGTAAAGGACCACTGGAGGTTCTCCAGCAGAGGCATAATATGATGAAGAGTGATATTTAGGAAGATTAGTACAGCCTGAGATTGGGAAATGGACTAAATAACCCCTCAAGGTCACTTCTAGTTCTCCAGTTCTCTAATTACCTTTATTATTATAGCTAGTGACTATAAATTTTCAAAAATCACATTAGAAAGCACATTAAAGAACAGAAGAAATAGTAATGTAGACCCTGATCCTCACTCTTTTCTAAGAGCAGATAAAACACATTCAAACAGCAACATAAGAGAATGAATCGTCAGGGCTCAGTAACAATGAAAATTGAAATATTTTCAACATAGTATATATATGTGTATATATATATGTACATATATATAGACAGATCATTTGACACAATTCATTGCCAAGGTCTGCCTTCCGAACCGCAGATTGTTTTTTGCTAACAAAGGTACATTGTGCTAAAAATAATAATGTAATATTATCATTAAAGTAATATTAAGCAAATGAATTAATGATATCCAGAACTGGTTGCTTCATGACTTTCAGGGAAAATAACAGGTACCTATTAAAATTATCCAAAGGAGTAAGTGCAGGTTGCTCTACTAATGAACCAAAAGACATCTCAGGCATTTTTAAAAGGTATTTTTTCAAGCAGAGGACAAGTCAATTAGCTATCCAAAAATATTAACTAATTTCTTTAGCATATAATAGTGACTTGCTATTAGATCAGTGCCTTTTCCCCTAATTAATCATTATCTAAATCAAATCTTACACGCTCATTAATTTCTCACTAATCAAGATAGGAATACAGATGAAAGAAATGGCTGTATTTGAAACCAGTGGGGAAAGTGATGATTTCTAGTGGAAGAAATCTTCTTAGGGAACCCAGCAGAAGGTTACCCTTATGTCATTTGGCCTGAAAGAACACGATCTTGCAGAGGATGCACCCGGGTATCAGGAGTTCAGACTTGAACTCAAAGACTGTGCCTGGAGCCACCATAGACTCTGCCTTTGTCAAAGGCAGGCCAAACTGTCACTAGCACACTGGAGTACTGGGAGTTTAAAGCAACCCTGGAGATAAGCCAGTCTCTAAGCCCAAGAATTAAAGAATGAATTACCTTTATCTCTACTGCCAAGTGCCAATTAACTGCATATCATTTCATGCCCAGCAAAGGTTGAATCATCAGATCGCTACACTGTCCCACAAAGAGGCTCTTTCTGGACCACATTCTCAACCAGCAGTCAACACGTGGTCTGGGAATACAAATTCACCGATTACATTCAGCCTGCCAAAGTGGGGAACGATTCATTCATCCAGCATTTACTGAATGCCTACACTGTGCCACAGACTATGCCCAACCCAAGGAATGCAATCTTGAACAGCACACAGTCCCTGCCCTGGAGTTCACAGACTGGTCCAGGAAATAGACTCTCGACCTAATAAGAAACCTCTAAATCATTCTAGATGTCTCACTCACCCCTATCCCCTACATCCAAATATCACTCAGTCCTACTGATACGGCCTTTGAAATGTCTCTCGTTATTCCCTCCTTTCACCTGGACAACTGTAATAGCCTCCAAATTGGCCTTTCTGCCTCTATGCCCTCCGCCACCCAAGTCGCAGAGAGGTATTCCTAAAGTACATATCATTCTCCTTCTTAAAAAGCTTCCAAGCAAGTGGAGCAGGGGCACAAGGTTGTGAAAATGGGTGGCATATTCAGGCACTGCCAAGGAGCCTGGTAAGGCTAGAGGGAACATTGAGCTGGTGGACAGTGGCCAGGGTCAGAAGATGAGGAGCTATGGGAGTCCTGCTACAAGATGACTCCTAGTCATCTTTGGGTTGAATTCTCACAGGAGAGAATGTTGGAGCCAGCATAATGAGATGAACTCCAAAAGCTTTCCCTCCCGTGAATTCCCATTGCACTCTCCATTCTTTATAAAGGCACTTCTCACAGTCTCTAACTTGCATCACAGTTATATTTGGATGCCTTATCTTCGCTAGATTTAAGTTCCTTGAGGGCAATACCCTTGACTGACTCATCTTTGTATCTCCAGAGGCCCACTGAAGTTTGGGCTCTGTGCCTTCCCTTTGACTTGGAGGTAACACCAGAACTTCAAAGAGTTCCATTTTGAAGGAATTAGGTCAGATTAACTGATGCCACTAGGGCAACTTGTAGAACTAATAAAAACAAAATTAGGCTGGAGAACAACTCTGGTATTGAGATGCAGAATCTTTTAGTTTAGAATTCTGCCAAACCCAAAAACCAAACCCACTGCCATCAAGTCGATTCCGACTCATATCAACCTTATAGGACAGAGTAGAACTGCCCCATAGGGTTTCCAAGGCTGTAACCTTTACAGAGGTAGACCACCACATCTTTCTCCCATGGAGTGGCTGGCGGGTTCAAACAGCCCACCTTTCAGTTAGCAGCCGAGCACTCTAACCACTGTGCCACCAGGGCTCCTTAGAATTCTGCCAGAGGGACTAAACTAAGGTAATGTTTCTGTCTCCCCTAGCCATTCCTTCACTAATTGTTATTCTACTCAGATTAGTAGCTGAGATCCTGTCTTTATTTTTCAGATACAATCTTCAAATAGACTGGAGGCATAGCGGAGAATTTCTACACCTTAGGCCCAATCTAGAGGAGCCCTGGTGGTGCAGTGGTTAAGGGCTTGGCTGCTAACAGAAAAGTCAGTGGTTCAAACCCACCAGCCACTCTGCAGGAGAAAGATGTGGCTGTCTGCTTCCGTAAAGGTTACAGCCTTGGAAATCCTATGGGGCAGTTCTACTCTGTCCTATAGGGTTGCTATGAGTCGGAATCAACTCGACAGCAATGGATTTTTGGTTTATGGCAGGCCCAATCTAAGTGCTAGGCCCTTTCCACTGTGTATGAAATCACAGCAGGTGGGAAAGAGCCATTCCCTACAAAAACTAAAGTGTTCATATCATCTGCTCTGCTACCAAATCAGCTGTGTGACTTAACCAAGTACCTTGTCCACTCTGGGCCTGTTTTCCTCAAGTGGACCGCATTAGATGAGCCCCAAAGTAATTTCAGCTCTGAGAGTCTAAGTTTCCCAACTGGAGGTCAATCAATAGTCACTGAGCCCATTCTGGACTGTTCATTGGGCAGAGACAAAAGAAGCAAAGGACTTGCTTCCTGCCATCTAGGAAGGCTTCATCTACAGCACTTAAATACACATGAATGTGGATATGGGGCCGAGACAAAGATCAACAACTCTGAGCCTTTACAGGGCTGCACCCCATATAATAACCACATCCTCTAGTATATGCCTATATTTACCTCCAGAGGCCAACTAATGGCAGAGAGCTTCCTGATGGGATGGCATGTGGTGGCAAAAGGAAAGAATCTAGGCTCACATAGAGCAGGATGTGAACCCCAACTCTGCCACTTAATAGTCATCTGACCTTTGGCAGGTTACTTAATCTCTGAGCCTCAGTTTCTTTATCTATAAAATGGGGACAATAACACCCATCTGTCAAGGTGGTTGGGAGGATTAAATTCAATTCTTATTTAATGTTTCCCCAAAAACATGCCTCAATTTCCTGCTTCCCTGTTTTACTCACGTTATTCCTGTCCCTGGAATGTTCTTCCCCTAGCTTCAGCTATTAAAACCTTCTCCTTCATAATGTCTCTCTCAAATGTCTCTCTCATAATGTTTTCTATGCCTCCTCCCTGCCTAGCTGCCCTCTTTCTACAAATAAACCACGTGAACTGTCATCTCTTAGAAATGTACCTCTCTAACACTGTGTTTTGGTATACTTTTCTTATCCCAACTATTAAAGTTCCTATAGGCAGGAACAATATCTCAGTCATCTCTGTATGCCCTGACATGGCCTGCTAAATAGTACTCACTCAACAGATGCTTGCTGAATGAATGAATAAATACTCAACAATGAGAGCCTGCTTCCTAATGTAGTAAGCTCCCCATCTCTAGAGGCATTCAAGCATGATGTGGGTAGAAATGTCAAAGATAACATAGAAGGGACTCCTGCAGTTGGTAGGAGGCCAGTCTGGTGATCTCCAAGATTCCTTTTCCTGTTTCCATGATGAACATACTCTAACTAATCTCCTTACACACCATTGTCACTGGTACACTCTGTTCTTGCATCAGAAAAGAGATGCCCCACAGTCATGAATGTTAGAACTGGTTCTTTTGTCATAAGTATGACAGAGTTTCTTTAAACAATTATATCTCATCTATGACAACTATATACCACTTTGCATGCCAGTTGTACCTAAAACTCTGTATATCTGAAACTAAAAGCACAGTCTTTTGCTTTACAGATATTTTTGGCTTCCAAAACTCCCTGTAGCAGACATTTTGGCAAATCATGAAGACTAGATGGAAAGCTGAAGTAGACTGAAAGCATACCATCATCTTGATCCTACAGATCCTGTGAAACAGTTCTTCAGGTGAGTAAAAAGCAACAGTTGTCTTCTCATGGCTGAAGTGTTTAGAAAACTATTGTCATTTTTTTTAAGAAAATAAAATCCAACAACAGTCATGAATTAAGACATAAAGTCCATGCTGAGGATTGCAGTAGGTAGCCTGCTCTGTTTCAGAACTCTTCTGGTCCAGAGCAACTTGGCTAAGTCATTTTGCCTCTATGTCCTCCATTTAACCATATGGAAAATGGGTTAACAGCAGTTGCCACCCACATCCCTCTCAGGAAACACACTGACCATTTTACAACTGACTTGAAGAAGCTTCCCTAGAACAAGTTCCCATAGAGTTGAGAGCTCTGGGAAGTTGGGCACCAGAAAGCTCTCCCTCCCTCCCGCTCTACCCCACATAAAAGTATCTCCCTAGTAATGCCTAAAAACGTTTCATCATGGGGGAGTCACTACTTTGGTTAAGCAATTTCATCAGGCATTGTCTTAAAGTGTTTAACACTCCTTGAGTAATTCCCTCTTACCTCAAGGCTAAAGAGTTTACTGGGGATCTTCCTCCAGCACAGGAAAGGAGGTAGGTGGAGAGAGGGAAGGGGAGGCAGCACAGAACACCTGAACAGGGACTAGGAGAATGTCAAAGAGGAGAGAAAGATCAAGAAAAAAAGAGGGACTAAAACCAAATTTTATCTAGGGTCGGCCCTGAGAAAGTAATATTAACAGAGCCCAAACGTTACTTTAACAGTAATAGCCCTATATATAAGGAAGAAGGCTTGCAGAAGTGAAACGTACTAACACAGCTTCAGTCTTTGACCCATATTCCAGAAGGGCTGGTAGAAAGGGGCTCAGATCAATCCAAATGCCTCATCCTCATTGCTCAAAGGCATTTGTTTTCTTATGTTTAACGAATTAGGCATGTTTGAATACATGAAAAAGAATTGTTGCAAGCTATTAGCAATTACATCACCACAAAGAAAACCAGGCACTAATGGAAGATGCCTATCAGTCTGGGCCTCCAGGATTTGGTGGGCGTTTCCCCTCCTGTTACACCTGCCCTAGTCTTCAGCACTTCCGGAAATGCTGTTTAACCAGCTCCCAGGCAAATCTTTTCGATGCCCAATTGCCCTTCGTGCAAAGAAGCTTCTCCCAGCTCTAATGGCTAACCTAAATTTCAGTTTCAAGCCATTGCACCTTGTAATTACATTCTCAGCCACTATAAATAATCCGTGCCCTCTATTATATCTTTTCCCTTTCCCTATGATAGGAACCCGTGGAAAAGGGAGTCAGTCGCCTTGTTAGTACAACATACACAGGGCACCTGAGCAAAACGTAACCAAAGGAAAATGAAACACTCACTCTCGATCCCCAAGTGAGAAGCACCGTTATTGACCTTTTCCTTTTCCCTATCTTTTAGATGATCTGAATGTCCATACTGACGTGCTCTAGTGCTGTGGCATTTATGCCATCTTGGGGAATAGCTGTGTAAATGCTCCAGTAATTTTATACATCTTCAACATACCGTTGTGTTAGAACTTGAGGATCTGAAGGACTGGGAAGGACAGATCCTCCTCCTCCTCCCACCCTCATGTAGTATGAATCAAAATCCGCACTAATTGGCCCTCCTCCTGCATGTCACTGAAGTCTAGACTTGGTGGCAACCCCTTCCTGTGGAAAAGATTTAATGGAGGAGAAAGTGCACGGAGGGGAGCTGGCAAGCAAACCACTGCAGAGCAACTTATAAGAAACCTGGAGACGGGTTTGGGGCAGAGCTTCTTCGTTCAGGTGTGAACCCTTGCTGAGAGTCTGCATTTCTAACAAGCCCCCTGCATTTCCACCCCATATATACTGAATCAAAATCATAGACACGCACACACTTACTTCACTTGTTCACTTTACCCTGAACCAAATGTCCCCTAAAATTACGGAAAATCTAAGTTATTAACACAGCACATAAAAGACTTTTCAACAATGCTCAGTAGTGACTTTTTTGGGCGCTATGAAAAAACAAAAAATAAATTACCCAAACAGGTGATTTGGAGGTTTTCCTTCTATTCCCATGATATTACTGAAAAACTCAAAAATTGTCAATAGTAACTGCATTCCCCGTCAAGCTGTGGGTGATTCAGATATAGCGCTCTCCAGAGCCCTGTGGTGCGGGATACTAAAGGCAGTGCCAGGAGGGCTCTAGATCAAACTGAGTGAACCAGCCTGGATCCAGGGGGTCCCTGAGGGCTGCTAGTCGTATATGACCTGCCTTCAGAAAGACCAACAAATCTTGAGACCATAGCAACTTGGTTCAGGAATATCCGCCTCGTTTAATTTTGACTTTTTTTTTTTTTAATGAGAACTGAAATAAAGTGACCACGTATGTCTAAGGAGTGCTGGGTTTAAGGTGGCTACTGCTACACTGAAGGAGCCCTGGTGGCATAATGGTTAAGCGCTCGGCTTCGAACCTAAAGGTCTGTAGTTCGAACCCACCAGCCTGCTCCGCAGTCTGCTTCCATAAGGGTTACAGCCTTGGAAGCCCCATGGGGCAGTTCTACCCTGTCCTATAGGGTCACTATAAGTCGGAATCGACTCGACAGCAATGGGATGGCTGCTACGGTGAGCTGGGGCAGCAATGCAAACAGGCTGATACAATCGCTGAGGTAGCTCAACTGGGAGAGAGGATGACCGTCACTGAACAGGAAAAGCAAATGCCTGTGACCACAAGCCACTGCTCTTCCCATGCCCTCCTCGTTCCCCAGGCAGATGTGGAGACTCCTCCATGCATGGCCCCAGGGGGGGCAGATTAACCAGTAAACACGGTACACACCAGCTTACGTTAAGCAAGGCTTACTTGTGTTTACTTGCTGCTTTGTAGTGCACAATTTCACATGGGTTTCACCACATCAAACATCAAAAGGTGAAATTGTTCACTACAGATTAGTAAATATGCACAAGTAAGTCCCTTTGTACCTTGCTTGTTGCATAATCCGGCCCTGCATGGCCCTCATCTGTCTACACGCCTGCCTCCCCCACCAATAGCACGGAGACTGGAGGATTTGACTTCGATTCCCCAGCATGTCACACATACTAAAAGTTGATTTCTGGAAGAATTACCAGAAACACTGGGTCCGTCACGGAAGTAGGGGTTACGAACACCACTCTGGAACCAGACTAAAAACCCACTGCCAATTCCAACTCATAGCGACCCTGTAGGACAGAGTAGAACTGCCCCAGAGGGTTTCCAAGGCTGCCTGGATTTAAATCACTTCATAGCTAATGGCCCTTGGACGAGTGCCTAAACTTCTTTAAGCCTCAGTTTGCTCATCTGTAAAATGGGGGAAATAATAGTACCCAGCCGGTAGTGTTGCTGTGAGGCTACAATAGGATGTTGCCCATAAAGTGCTTAGCGCAGAGCCAGGCTCAATAAATGTTAACGATTATTAGCACCGCCCCCACCACAGGTGCTCAATAAAAACGTGCTGAATTGAAGGCACACCAGCGGGAATGACTAGCAGATGTGAAGGCGGCCTGGGGTTTTTCTTTCTTTCTTTCTTTTTTTTAAGTTTTTCCCACCTCACTGTGCACCAGATGACCTCGAGACTTTTTTTTTTTTTTTTAAAGAAAAAGGATAGACTGGGGATAGTTAGGCTACACTTTTGCTGATCTTCAGTTTTTCATTCAGGGTGGAAAACCAAGTCTGGCAAAATCAGGCAGATGATTTTTCCGAGAAATATGACAACGCTATTAAAAACTCTAAATGAAAGTTATGTAATGAGCATGAATCTGAATACATTTAAATTTCCTCTAGATCCAGTAATTCCAGCAACATCCTTACATATTTTCAAAGTGGACTTTTGCAAATGTGAGGAAACCAAGGCCCTTAAAACATAACAGAATTCTTCCAGGGTTGAGGGGTGGGGGGTGGGGGTGGGGGGGCGATGCACAATTGTCATGAAAATTAACCCCTGAAAATGCACAGGATTTTATTACCAAACAGATGCCTGAGGAGATTACTAGATTTTTAGGGTCTTTACTATCAAGAGAGCAACCTGCATGCCTGAAATAATTAAGAAGAAGAGACTCAATTATCTAGTAAACTGAAATTTCAAACCACCCTGCTTACCTAAATGAGAAAAGCTGCTTAGACGAAAGCATCATTACTTCTATTTAGACAAGCCTTAGCAAAGATATACGAAGAGCTAAAGAATGGGACCCCACATTCTTCCATAAGCCACAACAATGCCTGTGTATGTAAATAGGATTTTCAATAACCCAACGGAATCTGGAAAAAAATGTTTTCATTATTGTCTCTGAACAAATGCAAATACAGAAGATGAAAGTCAAGGGGCTTTCACTATGATGGGGGCACTGCATACGCTAAACTATTTATTCTATGTGAGTCTGAGCCTGGATTCCAAGTGGATTTAAGAAATAGGCAAGGCTCTCCTTAAAAAAAGTCCGAGTACAATATAAGGAGGCAAGTTGGACTCCATGGCAAGTTGAGTGTGTATGTAATCAAAAACTTAGTTTAAAAAGAAATAAAAGTAGTAGTAGATATCTATTTACCTTTATTTGGCAGCCTCTTCCAAAATCTGGGCCAAAATATAAATATCCCTGCCTCCATCATCATCCCCATCTGACAATCAAACACTCCAGCATGACCATAACAACCTCCAGGCACAAACTAAAGCTCATTAAAGGCTATATGAAGGCTATTTATAGAAGAACTAAACAAAGAAGGAAAGAACTATTAGCAAAATTAATTAGACTGTTCATACTTTTGACAACTATTACTATTTGTTTGAACTCAAGTGTCTAGTTCCTTTATTGACAGGTATTGATGACTCTAGAGATAACACGTATCTAGAGTCTTAAACTGACCCTGTATTTTTTTGGTTCAAGGTCTCAGGTTTTGACCTATACTCTGTATATCAGCCTTCCTGTTGCTGTTTAGGCAGCTGATAAGAGGCAGAAATCCTTCTTGCTCATTAGGCCATTAGCTGCTGTTAAGCAAAGGGCTGGGGGGGGGGTGCTCAGTGGCCCAGAGGAATGTGTCGGATTCCACATATAAAGCCAGCCCCCGATTTGGGGTTAAGAATTTAACCTGAAAAGGCTGACAAGTCATAAATTTACCTGAGGTTCATGTATATGTGTGACTTTCACAGTTTATATTTCCTAGCCAAGGCCCAAAGTCAAAACATGCCCCTGATTAATGAATGGTACTAATTGTTATTCCTGACTTGAGAACATTAGTCTTTATCCATAATATTTTCTTAAAAAACACACAGTCTCATACCTAAAACTCTCTGGCTTAGGGGAGTTTGGATAACTAGTCAGGGAAAACAACAGGAAGAGGAGCCTAATGTTATCTGTTCCTCGGTGCTACCATTTTGGTAGTCAAGATTGACTCAACAGCTTCCAATTCATTGTGTCCATCAAGCAACGTGCAAAAGAATGTTCTACAAATCTAAACATCTGAGATAAAGCAACCATCTGTGACTCTACACAAAAAATGAGCTGGGGCCGAAGTGGGGGTGCAGGGCTGAAGTGTCTTCAAGCACATTTTGTCTAACTTATCTTGTTAAATATTTATACACAAGTGCATAACCTAACAACCTTGGCCAAGCTTGAAAGAGATAATAGATACAGGACAAACAAAAGATCCCCATAAGTATAAAGACAAAGAAAAAAAAAAATCAAGGAATAATCTAATTGGAATACACTCCCTAACCTGAAGTCAAATTTGAAACGGGGACAACAGAAACCCACAAGTGAAACAATGTGCCTGGAATGTGATAACTTCACTAGGGAAAAGCAGGCTATAATTTAGTTAGCCTACAAGGTAGGTGTCAATTCTGCTCCACACTAGCAGTGCTTCAAAGGGGCTCCCTTACCTTTAGAAAAAGAAAAGGCATTCAACGTAAGAAAAAATATTTCTAAGAACAAAGATGTAATTTGCATTCATTGAGAATTATGACAAAGTGAGAAAGAATGTAAACTACATAGCAATGACCTGAGGTACTCCACTCGATACATCTAGCCTTGGTCTGTCTGTACAAAATGCCTTTTAAATACTCAAGAGTTCTTAGAAAGAGGAATGTAAATTCATCCGTGAGTATTTTAGAGCTCCTCATTTTCAAACTAAGGAATCGAATTTCGCAATATCCCAAGAGAAGTAACCAGGTACCCAAACCAAATATGTGGGCGGAAATGGGAAGCCTGTTTTCTCTCCAGAATCACTGAGGGCAGGCAGATACGGAGGAGGCAGAGGAAGACGGGGGCAGAGAGAAAAGAGAAGCAAATGAGGATCTATAGGAAAACGCTACAACTTAAAACTAAAATGCTGAGGAAAATAGAAAATGCTCCACTCAACTTTTTTTTTTAAAAGAAGAAACACAAAACCGTTCAATAAATATAACAAACCATAAAAACACCTTCTGTTGTAAATTATAACCAGTTGAGAGTGTGTGAGGGTGGAAAGGAGGAAGGGGAAAGAGGAGATGTGGGGAAGAGTCCAACAGACAGACAAAGGAGGGCCCTCCGTAGGTTTGGAGGTATACGGAGTCACAGAAGGGCTGTGATGAGTGTGCGCAGCTACAGGTGTCAGAGTCACTTGGGCTACTTATTACTCTATGAAATGTTGATGTGCTTTTCAGGAATTTTACCCATTTTACCCAGATTCGTTAGTTTGCAATAAGTGTAATCGCCACTAGGGCCTAATTCGAAAATAAAACTAGATCTTGTTGAGGAGTGGAGGGAAGACTCTGAATGATTAAATAAATGCTGGTTCCAATGTCCCCGTCAGGCTTTGGGACTGAGGCAACCTCACTCTCTCAAAGAACAAAGAAAAGGCAACCTGACAGATTTTGAAGGCCAAAGGAACCTTCAGGCAACATTATTAAATTGACCCACAGCATTGAAGTTTCAAAGGCAAGAAATGACTTAGGTTTTAGAAATTAACACTAGTATAAAACCTTCAGAATTCCATGGGGAAAAATAAACCTTTGTTTCCGAAATAAACTTTGAAGTTTAAAAACAAAGCAGAAAATCTGTTTCTGTAAACAGAAGGGACTATTTGAAACACTGAGCACAGTTCTTCTATGGCTCTTTGAAACATTTCAAAAGTTCCACTCTGACTTCTGGGAATGGCCAGAAAAGATCCACCCCAGAATGCCAGCAAAGGAGGAAGTAGGAAACCATTAGTTCCCAAGGATAGGAGCAAAATTATCTCAGGAGATATCTGCCTCTGGCCACATGAAATTAAACCAAGGTCTAGATTAGAACTTCTACCCATCTGGTAGAGCAAAGACCGTGTTTTCCAAACTAGTCACAAAGATATTAGCCACTGAGCAGAGATTCTGCCAGAAGTCTCTACCTCATTCATTCTCTTATTCTCATTCACATTCATACTATCTCTCTCTCTTCCCCTCTCTCACTATCTCCTTCCCTCTCTCCCTCCTCCCATAAAGTTCTTGCACATAGGTCTCTGAGGCCACATCAATAAATGGGTGAAGCAGAGCATAAATATGAGAAAACAAAAGAACTTTTATCTATTATGTGCAAGATCCTCTCATAGGTGCTGCAAGGTTCTGAACAAGGAGCTTACACTGGGAAGCGGCCCTTCTCAACTTTAATGTGCATACAAATCACCTGGGGATCTTGTTAAAATGCAGATTCTGATTAAGTAGGTCTGAGGTGGGGCCTGGGAGTCTGCATTTCTCACAAGCTCCTAAGTAATGCCCATGCTGCTGGTCCATAGACCTCACTTTGAGAAGCAAGGTTCTAGTACGGATAAAGTCGGATACATAAGTACAAGAGCAAGCAAGAATCAAGGCCATAGGAGAAGTATAGTGGGAGCAGGAATCAAACAGGGAAAACAATCATATCTAGTCACGGGGAATCATGGAGTGACTCCTGAAGAAGGCATTGCACTGAGGCCTTGAAAGACAGATAGGACTGAAGCAGACAATGATGACAGGAAGACGCTGAGGTGGTCTATAAGCAAAGGCTTGGAGACAGACAACTACAGGGTCCTTTGAGCAATGAGTCTGTAGCTCATTATGCTGAAATTGAGGGAATACATACCAAGGGGAGCTAGAAACATTGCCTGGAGATAAAACGATGGAGACACCAGGCTAAATTATCTAAATTTGATCCACTAAGCACTGGAAAGCTACTGAAGATTTTGGCCTAAAAGAGCTGAACTTTTAAAAAATGAATCTAACAGCAAGGAATCAATCAGGGTGAGAGACATGATGGGACGAAGACTTGCAGGGCTTAGCCACTTAATTTGGATGGAGGATGTGTAAAATGAGAAGTCAAAGACGACTTTAAGTTTGAAATCTGGGGACCAGATAGAGATACCATCATCAGAAATGTAGAGTGTTAGAGAAAGGCAGGTTTGTGGGGATGGGAAAAGAAAGTGATGCATGCACTTTGGCTCTGTTGCAAGTGAAGCACTGGCAGGACTTCCAGATGGAGATGTCCAGCAGGCAACTGGGAAACACTGACTGAACTGGAGATCAAGGAAAAGGTCAGGTTAGAAAGAGATGGGAGAGTGTTTCAAAGAGCGAAGATAATGAAGTCATGGGAATGGATGTGGGAAAGAGTAAAAAGAACAGAAAGGGCAAGGGACAAACCTACTGGAACACTTACATCTACTGAAGGGTGGGAGGAAGAGCGCAAACAAGCAAAGACAGAATCAGTTTTACAAGTAGGAGGGGAACCCTGAGTATACAATGTCACAAAAGTCAAAGGAGTGTGGGAATTTAAGTCAAATACTTTATATCCAGAGCATATTCCTTCCCCTCTTAGTCCAGTCGAGTATAGTGGAAAGATTAGGAGCTATGGAGTGAGACCAACCCAACCGCAAATCCTGGCTCCACCATTTATACAACCTTTGAAAAATTAAATCTTTCTGGGCCTCAGTTTCTTTTTATATATATTTTTTTTCCCCATACAAAAATGTATACATACTTTGTTATGTGACTCTACTTACTCTTCCCATATTGTGACAGCACACTCCTCCTTTCCACCCCTGATTCCCCATGTCCATTCAACCAGCTCCTAACCCTCTCTGCCTTCCCATCTCACCTCCAGACAGAA
>NW_004444002.1:13824151-13838824 GCF_000243295.1 Trichechus manatus latirostris
ACCAACAGTGTATAAGTGTTCCAGTCTCTCCACAACCTCTCCAGCATTTATTGTTTTGTGTTTTGTGAATGAATGCTAGCCTCGTTGGGGTAAGATGATATGTCATTGTAATTTTGATCTGCATTTCTGTAATGGCTAATGATCATGAGCATTTCCTCATGTGTCTGTTAGCTGCCTGAATAGCTTCTTTGACAAAGTGCCTGTTCATATGCTTTGCCCATTTTTTTAATTGGGTTATTTGTCTTTTTGTTGTTGAGGTTTTGCAGTATGTTGTAGATTTTAGAGATTAGACGCTGATCGGATTTGTTGTAGCCAAAAACTTTTTCCCAGTCTGTAGGTTGTCTTTTGACTCTTTTGGTGAAGTCTCTTGATGAGCATAAGTGTTTGATTTTTAGGAGCTCCCATTTATATAGTCTCTCTTCTGGTGCTTGTGCATTGTTACTTACGGTTCATATTGTGTTTATGCCGTATATTAGGGCTCCTAGCCCTACTTTTTCCCTATTTTTTCTTCCATGATCTTTATTGTTTTCAATTTTATATGTAAGTCTTTGATCCACTTTGAGTTAGTTTTTGTGCATGGTGTGAGGTATGGATCTTGTTTCAGTTTTTTGCAGATGGATATCCAGTTACACCAGCACCATTTGTTAAAGAGACTGTCTTTTCCCCAATTAACACAGACTTTGGGCCTTTGTCAAATATCAGCTGCTCATAAGTGGATGAATTTATGTCTGGATTCTCAATTCTGTTCCACTGGTCTATATATCTGTTCTTGTACCAGTACCAGGCTGTTTTGACTACCGAGGCGGTATAATAGGTCCTAAAATCAGGTAGTGTGTGGCCTCCCACTTTGTTCTTCTTCTTGAGTAACGCTTTACTTATTCAAGGCCTCTTCCCTTTCCGTATGAAGTTGGTGATTTATTTCTCCATCTCATTAAAAAATGCCAGTGGAATCTGGATCAGGATTGCATTGTATCTGTAGATCACTTTGGGTAGAATTAACATTTTCACAACGTTGAGTCTACCTATCCATGATCAAGGTATGTTTTTCCACTTATGCAGGTCTCTTCTGGTTTCTTGCAGTAGTGTCTTGTAGTTTTCATTGTATACATCTTTTACGTCTCTGGTTAGATTTATTCCTAAGTATTTTATCTTCTTGGGGGCTATTGTAAATGGTATTGATTTGGTGATTTCCTCTTCGAAGTTCTCTTTGTTGGTGTAGAGGAATCCAACTGATTTTTGTATGTTCACCTTATATCTTGAAACTTTGCTGAAATCTTCTATTAGTTCCAGTAGTTTTCTTGTGGATTCTTTAGGGTTTTCTGAGTATAAGATCATATCATCTGCAAATAGAGATACTTTGCCTTCCCTACCAAGTTGGATGCCCTTTATTTCTTTTTCTAGCCTAACTGCTCTGGCTAGGACCTCCAGCACAATGTTGAATAAGAGTGGTGATAAAGGGCATCCTTGTCTGGTTCCTGTTCTCAAGGGGAATGCTTTCAAAGTCTCTCCATTTAGGATGACGTTGGCTGTTGGCTTTATATAAATGCCCTTAATTATATTGAGGAATTTCCCTTCTATTCCTATTTTGAGAGTTTTTATCATGAATGGGTGTTGGACTTTGTCAAATGCCTTTTCTGCATTGATTGATAAGGTCATGTGGTTCTTGTCTTTTGTTTTATGTGATGGATTACATTGATTGTCTTTCTAATGTTGAACCATCCCTGCATACCTGCTATAAATCTCTGGGCCTCATTTTCTTCATCTGTAAAATGGAGACATTATCACTTACATTTCAAATTTGCTGTGTAGATTAAATGAGAGATTAAATGTAACGCAATCGGCATACAGTAGGCACTCAGTAGTCAAGAAATCAAACGACTTATTGCATTGGGCAAATCTGCTGAAATAGACCTCTTTAAAGTGTTGAAAAGCAAAGATGTCACCTTGAGGACTAAGGTGCACCTGACCCAAGCATGGTGGTTTCAATCACCTCATATGCCTGCAAAAGCTGGACAATGAGTAAGGAAGACCAAAGAAGAATTGATGCCTTTGAATTATGGTGTTGGCGAAGAATACTGAATAGACCATGGACGGCCAGAAGAATGGACATATCTGTCTTGGAAGAAGTATAGCCAGAATGCTCCTTTGAAGCAAGGATGGAGAGATTACATCTCACATACTTTGGACATGTTATCAGGAGGGACCAGTCCCTGGAGAAGGATATCATGCTTGGTAAAGTAGACTGTCAGCCAAAAAGAAGACCCTCAACAAGATGGATTGACACAGTGGCTGCCAACGATGGGCTCAAGCATAGCAGCAATTGTGAGGATGGCCCAGGACCAGGCAGTGTTTCGTTCTGTCGTACATAGGGTCACCATGAGTCAGAACCTAACAACAACAGGTACTCAGTAAATGGTAGTTTCCATGATCTTCCCTCGTGGTTCTTCCAAATTTTTCAACAATCTGAAAGTGGCCTCAAAAAAAATCTCCTGGAGAACAAGGAGCTTCAAGCTTATGTTGAATAAAAGCAGAAACCCTGATGAAGGCAACCTCTTGAACAATAAGGAAATTAAACAAACCATTCACCTCAGAGAACCAGAAAATTATACAAGGCTTCACCCACAACAACAACAACAAAAAAAAAAAAACAAAGAAACCAAAATTTACATCTCTACAGACACTTAAGAAAAGATCAGCCCAATTACACAAGTATTCCTAGCATTTGCTTGGAACCATAGTCTTCAGAGACTAGCCAGCAGGGCTGAACCTGCAGTGGAATAGAGACTAGAGCTCAGAATGCTACACATGAGTATGTGCTGTCATGCTGTCACACCTACAGTTTTGAAAAGGAGCTCTGGTAGCACAGTGGTTAAGCGCTCGGCTGTTAACCGAAAGGTCAGCGGTTCGAATCCACCAGCTGCTCCATGGGAGAAAAATGTGGCAGTCTGCCCTCGTAAAGATTTACAGCCATGGAAACCCTATGGGGCAGTTCTGCTCTGTCCTACAGGGTGGTTAGGAGTCGGAATCGACTGGAGGGCAGTGGATTTTAGTTACAGCTTTCATTCTCCAGAGTGGGAGAGTGCTCCCCAAGGGGGAGGGGCAAAGCAGCCTCCATGTTGGAGCCAGGCAGATTGGTGGAACTCAGAACCTACAGAAACTTTATGAGTGGTTGCACTGTTTG
Organism: Trichechus manatus latirostris; assembly: GCF_000243295.1. Taxonomy (NCBI): domain Eukaryota; kingdom Metazoa; phylum Chordata; class Mammalia; order Sirenia; family Trichechidae; genus Trichechus; species Trichechus manatus. The sequence goes on from NW_004444002.1 coordinate 13,827,333, forward strand.
TACATGAGGTATGTAAAAGCAGGGCTTTCACCACATAAATGGAAGTTATGACTGTGAAAGACCACCCATTGCTAAGAGTAACAATTAGCAACTTTCAAACAGTTTAAATAGCATGTTGTTGTTGTTGGGTGCCATTGAGATTCCGCCTCATAGTGACCCCATGTGACAAAACAGAACTGCCTCATAGGGTTGGTTGTCTTGGCTGTTATCTTTACAGGAGCAGATCTTTTTCCTGCGGCACCACTGGGTAGGTTTGAACCGCCAACTTTTACTTAGCAGCAGAGCACTTAACCCTTGTGCCACCAGGGCACCTTTCAAATAACACACATAATTATTAATTATTGTTATCAAAAATAATAGAAATCCAATCCCTTGATTCTAATGTATTTGTCTACACAGATGTCCCTGTGGTATATGTGTGAGGAGTGACAGAGTGAGTGAGCGGCTGAGTGAGCAAGCGTGTGTTTGGTAGTACATTATCCTATTTACAAAGTCTTGGACCACAACAACACATACTCATATTTTCTCTTAATCCGGAAAGTTCTTGACGTCTTTGGCACTTTTATTTAAAAATCACCAGATGTTGGCAAAATACATTCTAAGACATGTCACATGCAAAAGCCTGGAAAACATCATCCACACCGTGACTTCCAACTTGAACCTGTATGCTGATGAGTCCCAACTTTGCCTCTCCTGAACTCCAGAATAGTCTAGACACTCTTTCCCAGTGAGCTCATCTATTCCGAAGGCTTCAATTACCATCTACATGCAGATAATTTCCAAGTATGTATCTCCAGCTCTAATTTTTCTCTTCTGTGATCCAAAACACAACTTCAACTACCTAGCAGAAATTTCTGCCTGGGTGATTAAAACCAAAAAAAAAAAAAAAAACAAACCCGTTACCGTTGAGTCGATTCCGACTCATACTCAACATGTTCAAATCTGAACTCATTATTCCACCACTTGAAAATACGTTCCTCCTGTATTTCACTCATTTATTCAACAAATGTTTACTGAGCACCTATCATGTGCCATGGCCCCACCACCTAAGCCAGAAAAACTAGCAGCTCTAGACTCTCCCTTGCCCTCATATCCAGTCACCAAGTCATGTCTACTCTACGTCCTCAATTCTCTCAACTTTATCTTCTATTCTCCTATTTACTGCCCTGCTTTCTCACCTGCATTACCAAAACTGCCTCTTAAGGGGTCTCTCTGCCACCACTCACTCTCTAGTCATCCTCCATACTAAAGAAACTTTTCCCTTCTTAAAAGGCTCCTCATCATCCTTGGATACAGTCCAAACTCCTCAATGTTTTCTGCCTACTGTTCTAGTTCATCTTCTCTCCACTTCCCCCACATCTGTGCTCCAACCAATCCAAACTATTCCTGTTGAACAAATGTGTCATTTTGTCTCTTAACACTGTACCTCTGCACATGCCTTCCACGACAGTGCTCTTAAGGCAACGAGGCACCCCTCATTCATAGCTCCATAGTCCCCAGACCCCCACATGGGTCCCCAGCTCTATGGCAGCCTTCATCATGCTGCCCTGAGCTCCAGGTCTGGCTCCCTCACTAGGCAGGAAGCTCCTTGCTGGCAGTGATTTCATCTTATTCATCAGCTCCTAGCCCAGTATCTGGCATAGAATCAGTGCTCAATAAACGTTGGTTGAATTAAAGAATGAATGAAAAACTTCTAAATATTCATGCAGAGATAACATATAAAGTTCATTATTAGTAAGTTCCTTTTCTGAGAATTTCCATCTGTTTTCCAAAACAGATAAATAAATGTGAACCACAAGACAATCACTCTATGAAATCTAACCTGGAAAGTGCCTTTGGGTCACATTCCCATTTCTATGGAGCTCAGTATGCAATCAGCCAGTGCTAGAAGTATAATTAAAGGCTCTCCAAAATGGGCCAAAGTCACAGTATGGATTGACCATCACTATTTGAAACAGGATCACATCTTTGTACTTGGGGAAATGATGAAACCTGATAAACGAGCAGTAGCTCTATACTGTAATATCAGTGACAATTAGCTTTGCAAACATGTGGCACTAATCCAGCTAAAAATGGTTTACTCGGGCTCTGAACAGTTCTACCGCCTAGCTCTTCCCAGTGGAAGTTAGGCTTATTCTCCAGAATAGTAAAAACACAGATATGTAGGCATATTATATGTATATATGCAGGTTGGTGAAACTCAGAACCTACAAAAACTTTATGAGTGGTTACACTGTTTGTACATGAGATACACGAAAGCAAGGCTTTCACCACACAAATTGTTGTTGTTGTTAGGTGCCATTGTGTCAGTTCCTCCTCATAGCGACCCTGTGTACAAAAGAACGAAACACTGCCCGGTCCTACACCATCCTCACAATCGTTGTTATGCTTGAGCCCATTGTTGCAATGGAAGGTATGATTGTGAAAGACCACCCACTGCTAAGAGGAACAATTAACAGCTTTCAAATAGTTTAAGTAACATACATAATTATTAATTATTTCTATAAAAATAATATATGTAAATGGAATCATATAGTATGCGATTTTCACTCAACATAATAAATTTAAGATCTATCCAAGCTGTTGTGTTTATTAATAATTTGTTTCTTATTTTGCTCAGTAGTATTCCATTATATGATGTACCACAGTTTGTTTATTCACTCATTGAAGGCCAGTTAGGTTGTTTCCAGTTTGGAAATAAAGCTGCTATGAACATTTATATACATGTTTTGTATGAAAAAAATAATAAATAATATATTTTATATATATATATATATATATATATATGCACATACAACATACCCAAACACCATATTTAGATAAAAGCTGCAGCTAAAAATCTCTCTTTGCTTGTCACCTCTTCCCCAACCTTAAGTTTTGGAAGCGGGGCAAGAAGGCTCCCAAGGCCACAGAGAATAGATACAAATGCTTGAACTCCACCACTCTCTTCTCAGTCTCTGCGGCAGATCAATTTAGACAATGGTGCATTCAGAGAATAAGCCATTCTTCTAGGTATATGCCAACCCAGGATTTCGTTCAACAGTGGTCAAGTCCTCTAGACCATGTCTTTAGGTATTTATTCTTACATTATTTCCAATATGTATTAAAAACTCTCTACAAGGCACTCTACTTAACACTCTAGAGAACATCATTATGATTCAAACACGGCTCCTGCATTCAAGGAGTGTAGGAGCTGGCAGAGGCTATGAAGAAGCTATGTACTTCAAAAAGCATGGATATAAAGGAAGAAGAATTTCTGGGAACCAAATGTATTTGGGGCATCTCTCTGTATTGTCTCTGCACAAATGCAAATTTTCATATCCAAATGGTTTCCAGTTCTTTTCAGTCCATTATATGGCAGGTAACTTTCTGGTATATACCAGACTGAGGGTTTTTAATCTCTTCTCTACATCTGTCACTCTAACTCTTCCTCTCTTCACAGTATTTCCCTCAACTTCTCTTATCTAAGCCAAAATTTGACAAAGAGCAATGGAGAATACCAGGATGCCACAATGCATACTATAAGCATCACTATACAGGGCTTGAAAGAGAGGGAGCAGAACCATAATTAAAGAGGAAAGTATGCCAGTAGAGTGCTGATATTTTTTTTTTCCAAATGAGCAGCACCCCCCCACACACACTTTTTTTCACCCTCTTTCCTACTTTGGCCTCTATCTGAGTCTCCCGATTGGTCACCCCTAGCTAACTTTAAGTTTGCTCAAATACATATAAAAATTAAGAGAACTCTCACAAGGTCTTTTATCCTACCCAAATAAAATTTTCATGACTGAAAATCCACTTTAGATATGTCCTTTTAAATGTGCATTTATGAAGCCTGATGTCATAGTTAAAAAAAAAAAAAACCACAGAGAATAAACTTACATACATTCAGTTTCTATAACTGACACCAAGTTGCATTTTTTCACAAATCTAAATACCACCGATCTGTGAAGTGAAGATAAATATATGTATATATGTAAATGTATGTATGGATATGCGCGTATCTTTAATTTATCTTTAAACTACTTAGACTAGCCTTGTAAACAAGCACCAAGTACTTACCTCTTGTAAGATTTGGCTAGCCTACTTCCAGGGAGTTATTAAACCAATGTCCTCTATCACTTCCATATACACAGCAAATGGATTTTTTACCTGAAAGAGTACTTTTTTTTAAAACCTTAGTATATTAGTAAAAAAATAAACTACTTACATATTGGTTTATGAAAATTTTATTTTTGTAATACATTTCTAACTCCATTCATTCATTTAGTTTGCAAATAGTTCTTAAGTACCTATTATCTGTCTTCCATACTGTGCTAGACACTAGAGATACAAAGATGAATACAGTCCCTAAGCTCAAGAACTTCACAGTCTAGTAGGAAAGACAGAGATCATTATGAACATGTAACAAAGTTGCCACGATCACAACTTCTAATTTTCTAGTACTAAACTTACTTTCAAAGGCAGACTAAAAAAGGCCAATTAAAAATTTTCCTCTAAAAGTTTGCCCTCTTTTGATTCTATAAGAAATACGTCCATGCTTCATTGTAGAAATTTTGAAAAATACAAAATATTCTAAAAATCATCACTTCTGCTGAGAAATGCAAATCTTTTAACCTTCAGGTGGATGGATGGATGAAGGTTTCTTTTAGAATGTCTTTGATTTCCCTGTCCTTTCTTATTGCCACTTTTACTTGTATTTTATCTCCCTGTCTATCAATTATTTATCAATACAAGCCTATTAAGTATACTTCAAAGAGCTTAGTGGATTTACTAATCTAGCATATAAATACAATTTCAGCTACTAGGAGTAATTAACTGTTCGGAAGACTAGCAATGCATTTTGGTCCCAACACTGACTCCTTTTCACTCCTGAGGAAAAATACAAACTCTCAAATGAAGCTTTGTCCAGCTACATGCAAACAGAGGCAAAAGGCACAATGCCTTTCTTGGTAATCCATCTTGATTCATTTTCATTTCAAAATGGCAAACAAGTATTTCTAATAATTAGCACTTGGGTAATCCATCTTTAATTGGCCTAATTTGAAGCACAGAACTAAATCTTCATTAATTTGTTCCACTGAGCTTTTCTCCCCACACAAAGCATTTCAAAACGCACGTTTTCTCTGCTGATATGCCCACCTTCACCTTGCTTTCTGAATCTCGTTCTCCCTGTCATTACACCTCAGAAGGTAAATTCCCATTACTTTATGCTGTCTCTAAAGCCAGGCTGGGGCCCATGACTTTGATTCTATTTTCTGATGCGCATTTCTTAATGGAGTGCTGGGGATCCAGTTTCAAGCCAAACAATTTGCTAAATATGGGCAGATGGGAGGGGTGGATTTTTCTGCCTGCACTCTCCATTACACCCTAGATTACCAAAAACATCAAACCGGGTCACAGGCTCAGCTAGGGCTGAATAAATGTTGGCTCTTGGAATGGTCACTTGAATTGAGCTTGTACAGAAATTCTGATCCCAGGTTACAGAAACCTGTGAAGTACTTCAACAGGTCCATGCATGTGTTACAGCTCAACTCCCAAATACGGTAATGTCAACATTAGCGAGAAAGCTCTAGCTGACATTAAATAAAAGAGGATTTAAGGGATGTTCTACAACTTATGTGCTATAATAACTGCTGATCTTTAATGACACTAAGTCACAACAGTGTTGCTAATTTCAATTTGTTCTTTGAGTGCTCAACGTTAATAAGCCCTGCCTGATGGTAAGAGTAATCAGCTAACAGAGATAAGCCCAAGTCTGTCTCCAGCCAAAACAAATGTAGCCTGAAAAGCTTGTCCACACATCCCAATAATGTGCCATAACAATTTGGACTTAGGTTGTTAAAATAAGTTAAGATGACATTTAGTGTAAGAAAGTATGTAAGTAAATGTATGTATGTACATGCGTGTATATTTATCTTTAAACTACTTACTGTTCTAGAATGAACTACATAATGTTCCAGAAAGAACTACATAATGTTCTAGAAATTCTATTAGCTTCAATTGTTTACTAAATGCTCTCTGGTGCTCTTAGCATTGTGCTCAACACTGCACCAAATACAGTGCTTTCCCTTTAAAAAGCTTATAATCTAAAACATACAAATAACCATATGCAGAAAAAAGCTAGAGATCAAGTATAAGGAAGCATTCACAAAAATGTACAAATTCAGCATGCCAGAACTTTTCAGTTGAGCAATATGATCCCCAGTGAAATTCTTTCCAAATGATGTATCGTGTGCACAAGTTATAAGTGATTATCTTCAATTTTCTTAGAAATGAGTAATAAGATACCTCTTAAGACCCAGGCTTTTGTATATGCATCAAACACTAAAGTTGGCGTGGCCATTGATAGCTGCCATTTAAGGAGAAAAATATTATTTTCTATCTTGTCTCATACCAGACAAATCCAGGACTCTTTTCTCCCAGTTGGTAACAAGCGGCCTTTCTCTAGGCTACAGTGAACAGCAAACATTGCAACTCTAAACACAGAAGTAGCAGAATGCTCAGAAACATTGCATCAAAATATTGGATACAACCTACCAGCCCATAAGAAAAAAAAAAAACACCCACTGCAAAGCTGACACCATCTGTGTCATCTAACATCCACCAAAATCTTCTTACGCCTGTATTTCCTCATGCTTACAAAACGGAATTTGTTCCAAGAATTAAGAAAACTCTTTTTAAGATGGCAGCCCTATTAAGAGACTTCTCTCTATCTCCCACTTCATCTCTTCAGTTCTTTTCCCTTGCCCAGGCCGGCTATTGTAACCATTTCAGCCAATTTCCTGAAGGTATTTTCTATCCCTTTTCACCCTATTTAATCCTACAAGTTTCCTGGGAAGCCTGTTTACTTGTACGCTCCCCCACTAGACTGTGAGCTCCTTGACAAAAGGAACTGTGTCTTACTCCTCTCTGCAGCCCCAGCACCTAACGCAGCGCCTACCAAGGAATGGGAAGTCTTAGACTCCTTTCAGGCCAAGGTGTCCCACCAATCAGCCTCAATCAGATCAATGGCTCCCTCTAAGCACATCTAGGTACCAATAATCAGGATTAGTGGAAGAAATACATTCAGACCACATTTGAAAGAAATCGTCTAAACTGTTCCAAGTTAGCAAACAATAATACAACTTTTTCAAAGTCTTAACGAATCATCTGATCACCCAGATGTCTAATGCAATCTCAGAGGAGAGAAAACCCTCCTACATTCCACTTCTTATTCTATCTCCATTAGGATCCCTTGTGTTGTGTGCCCTCAAGTGGACTCCAACTCATAACTAACCTAAAGGACAGAGCAGAACTGCCCCAGAGGGTTTCCTAGGCTGTAATCGTTACAGCAGATCCTCAGGGGTTTTTTTTCCCAGGGAGACGAGGGGTGGGTTTGAACTGCCAACCTTTCGGTTAGCAGCCAAGGGCTTAACCATTGTGCAACCAGGGCTCATATTAGGATCTCTAATTACTTCAAACTAACTGGGGAACCACAGCTGGAAAACCAGATACAGTTGCTAGTTCTCGCACTTTTTTTTATTTTTTATTTTTAAAACACAAAAAACAAAAGCAAATACCAAACACTCTTTTTGGTTTAAGAATGCAGCTTTTTGTTTTTATGTCATTTCATCTATTTTGAGAAACTCCAAGTTTTGGCTCTTCAAGGCTGCCTTTTACCCATACAAGACTTTGGCCTTCTGGATTGGTTCTTGCACTTTCCAAGGCCCTCTAAGGCAAGATCCCTTAGTCTTTTGGGAGTTGCAACACTACCACCGTTCGTTTGATTTTCTGATTTCCGTCCGTCCCCTCCACCACCACTCTCCCCCAAAATGGTGTATGGCATTCATAAAGTGAATTACACTTGATTTTTGTTTAGAGGAATTTTTTTTCAGACTTCTGCAACATTCCCTTGAGACAATTGGAAACATCATTGTCTGATTACTAGCTCACTTTCCTTGCCTAAAATTGTATCCGTTCTTGATTGCGCCTGTGAGTAGGTTAAGCAAAACAAAATAAACATCTAGACTTATGAGCTCATTGGCTTTTTTCTGAATTTTTCTAAATTAAATAAGGGCAAAAGAGCTGCACTGAAAGTCAGTTATATAGATTTTTCTGCCAAATGCTAACTCTGTGTGCCTGGTTTCCATCTGTGGTACTTTCCAAGTTACAAATCCTTACGAAGAAAAGAAAAAAAAAAAAAGTGGGGTATGAAAAGATCTATGGATTTGGGGGACATGCTATTTAGAATTGCTATCTTGTGCCTTTGAACACTCTAAAAGAAATGGGAACACAAGATCGTAAGGCTTTAGATCAGCTTTGTGGAAGTCTAGTGTAGTCCTTCAGCACCCTTGATTTATTTTTTAGGCTGGCTGATTTCAAATGCCATTTGTCTCATCCATATTAGCATAAGAAATGTATCTTATCCACTCTAACCCAATTCTGCTAATGGCTGAAGTTAGCAGTCAATCCCAAATGCTCCCCCCTAAGTGAGACAGGGCATTCTTGAAAATTTCTCCTTACTGTGACTGAATCTCATTTTATCTGGGACAAAGAAAACTTTTAATACAGTTAATACAGTGGAGCAGGCAAACTGAACATGGCTTAAAATATAGATGGGGAAAAAAAAGTCAAGTGGTCATCATGATGGTTTATAACTATCAAATAATTTGCAGCTCTCTTTCAATTTTCAACCACTGAACGACAGCAGCAAATGACACATTTATTCACTTTGAAATTATGCACTTGCCATTGTATTTAGTCTGCCATTATCATCTCGTCTCTGAAATACTGATGAGCTCTTTCCACACATGGACATTAGGATTTTCACCATGTTCCCCATATCTACAGTGACCACATTTGTCCAACGAAAATTCAGGACACATGGTTTCATGCCAGGACATAGTATGGGAAATCCACACTGCCCCCAGAAAATCCAGGATATATGTGGTAGCTACATGGGTATCACCATATTTGAAGTTTGGCTTGGCTCCAGCGCAAGTCAGAACAGTGCCTGCCATACAGAAGGTGCTCAATGCTGTCTACGTTTGTTATCTAGAATTGGAATGGGGAATGATGGGTTTATATGGTGAGGACCCTTGGAAAATGGTTTCTCCTACAGAGTCTGTGAAATACTAGAAGAAAATGAAAAATCTCCATTACAAGTCCCTGCTCTCTAAGTGTGGCCATCCCTAGGCGGCGCGGGGGTGGGGGGAAGGGGGGCAGAGGAAGCCCAGGCCAAATCTCATACACACAGTGTGTGGGCCCTCCCAATACTTTTATACAGATGCTGCAAAGAGGCAGGCAGCCAGAGCGAAGGGCAGTGGGGGAGGGGGAGCGCCTGTGCGAGTTGTGTGTGTAGAAGGGGGTTGCTAAATGCGTATCTATGCGTTCCCTCTGGTCTTTTTCTTCTTTTAAGCACAACCTTTACTCCCTGGCTTCAAACCAGCCAAATGTGGCCCCAACCCCAACCCTGGACCCATTCATCTTGTGGGGGCTCAGCCTGCGAGGACCAATTTTTACATTATCAACAAAAGCATGTTCTCTGGTCTCAGCAATCTAATTACCCCAGCACTTTGAGGGGCGAGAGCTTCGCCTGTTGTTTCAGCTCGGTGGAACTGATTCATAGGTTGCCCCTTACAGCTCCTCCACACGCCCACGTGGTACGGTATTAACACTCAACAGTGGAAGAGGTAATTCTGCCCCCCCCCCCTTGGAGCGATATCCTGCAAAGCAATATTTAACATATGCGCAAATGCATTTCAGTCCCCAAAAAGGGTGACCAATTACCTTTGCAACTAAACAGCAGGCTCGCTCGGCTCTTTTCATCCACCTAAAGAAAAGGCTGAGGGCGCGCTGGCTGCCTAGGTAACCTCTTGCCAGTGAACGCTCCCTGGCAGCACCCACAGGGCGCGCATCCGCGTTCGCAACTTGGTCCGGCCATCAGGCCCGCCTCTCAGACTTCTTGAGAGCCACGAGCCAAGTTCTGGCGAGGGCTGCTCCCGGATCTCTCCGAAGCGCCCGACGCGCGCCACGCTGGGTGCATGGATTTCGGAGAGGCGCTGGAGGCCACCAGCGTCTTACGGTTCTCCACTACCACCGGCCGCTTCTTCGGAGTGCACCTCGGAGAAATTAACCTGTTTGCAAGCGACTCTTCTGGGCCGCATTGTCAGTGTCGCAACTTGTGCTAATTGGATTCTAAGGCAGGCTTTTCGGAGCCCCACCGCGGAACAGTCAATCACACAAGGCCATTAATATTCATCTGTTGACAGCGGCAGCCCTAAGCTAAGGTTAAAATACGCCCTCACGGCACGATCGAATTGTGCAGAACAAAAGGCGGGCGTCCCAAAACTTTCCTCCACCTAAACTCATCTCCCCTTCCGAGCCCCCGCTGTCAAGAAGGCAGCTGAATTGGGGAGGGGGAGGAGTTAGACCCTCTTCGGACGCCTGCTCCCCGGCTCCCCTACTCCCCTGGACCAGCAGCACCGTTTGGGAAGCGATTTTGTCAACTAGCTAACGGACGTTGCTTTAAAGGGAAAAGCTCAGCTCTCCTCATTTGGGGGACCCTTCAACTCAAAAGTTTCCCTCCGCGTGTCTTTACCTGCCACTGCGGATTCGAAGAGCTGGCCTCAACTTTGTCTGCACTTGGGCCCCGAGCCCTGAGCCAGGCTGGGGACTGAGGGCGCAGGGGCGGGTTGGGAGAAGGATGAGATGGCCGGAGCCACGCTCCAGCTCCAGCAGCAATTCTGACACGTACGTGCAAGCGAGGGGGGCCGATTCCCAAGACAGCAGCTTGGACGTGGGGCTCCAGGTTGCCACGGGCCAGGGAACCAGCTCCCACCTTCCCGCCTTCCCCAAACATGAGCGCCCTCGGGCAGGCCACCCTTCGGTTCTGGCCCCTCGCGTGGTCCCTGACAGCAGCGCGAGCCCATGGGATGCGGGCCTGATTCACACCCCCTCGTCCCTCCCTCGGTGGACCGGGCTCTGCCCAGCCTAGCGACCCCTCCCCGGTGCCTGGCGGCAGGGCGCCCGACCGCGGACCCAGTGCGCTCAAGGGACAGCCACTGCGCGCCTCGGCTCCCCGCTGGGCGCAGAGGAGGCGCCAGGGACCCCTCCTCACCTGGCACGGGGGTCTCGGGCACCCACTTGAGCCCGGGCTGCAGTCTCTGGAAGAAAGAGCGGACCTGGTGACAGGTGGCGTCCGGCGGCGGCGGCGGGGGCTGCGCCTGAACGGGGCAGTCCAAGCTAAGCAGCATCGCCACCGCCAAGCACGCGGTGCGCACGGTGCCGGCCATCCTGCTGCACGGGGAGCGAGGGGCGCAGGAGAGTGGCAGCAGCCGGGGCGAGAGCAGTCCTGGGACGCAGCAAGCCTGGCAGCGGCCCTGTGAGGAGCTGGAGACAGCGGCCACCCAGCGGCTGCAAAAGTTTCCTCGCAGCTACCTGGGCGCTGCGCGAGGGCGGGAACGGCTCGTTAGCGCGGGGCGGGCGGGGCCACAGGGCGGGGCGGGGCG
>NW_004444002.1:13839043-13854357 GCF_000243295.1 Trichechus manatus latirostris
CGGTGGCTCCAACAGCTCAGCAAGCTGCCGGCTCGCCGCCGCTCTACACAGGGCGCTCTGGCATAACTGCTGCAGAGGGGCTGCGGGCTCCAGCGCGCTGATTGGCTTCCCGGCAGCCGGCGCCTCTGACTGGCTCAGGGAGAAGTTCCCCAGCCTCACGCCTCCTTCCCGCCGCTCATTGGCCTACATCCGGGAGGGCTTTTCCCTTTAGGATTTTTGCAACCTTTTTATCCTCCCTCAGGGTGGGTGGGGGTCCCTGGCTGAGGCGCCCCTCTCTGCTTTGCCACAGACCTTCTCGAAACTTGGTCCAGCTCGCCTCTGGCCACCAGAGCCCCAGCCACACGAAGTCTTTCCCCTCCACACAAAATCCACCTCCTTTTTCTGCTGGCTGAGGGAAGCCCCTCGAGCCGTCTTCCCAGCACAGCTCTGGCCCAGTTTGCAAACCCAACTCACGAATAGTCACATTCTGGGGCCTCTCTGCATTTTATTCACCGGGACCACTGGGGGTGTCACAGTCTGCCTCATCTTTGAATGCTGTAACTCAAAAGTCTGAAAGCCTGTGGGGCTTGCAGAATTTGATTCGATGGAGCCACGCAAAGTCAGAGAAAGCACCTGATCCCAGGATGTTAAAAGAATGTAGCTCCTCCAAGAGAGCCCCAGATGACCTAAACCATGAAACAAAGCATAACTATGACAACAAAATAACCTGGGGCTTATAGCCAGCCGAACTCATTAGGAAGTCATTTTACACAGAAAATTCATTGAGCCAGAGCAGCCTGTTTATAGTGGAGTAGAAGGCTGTTTGAAAGATCTCCTAGACCCAGATCCCCACCTCTCCTGCTTAAATTTCACCATTCGAAATCCACTTCTTCGAGAATCAAGTATCAGAGGAGGAACGAATGGAGTCAGGATCAACTCGAGGGCAACGGGTTTTTGGTACTAACTTAAAGGGTGGCGGTTCAGACTCACCCAGCGACTCTGCAGAAGAAAGTCCTGATCATCTGTTTCCACAAAGATTACAGCCAAGAAAAGTCTATGGAGCCGTTCTACTCTGTAGCACATGGAGTTGCCATGAGTTGGAATCAACTCTACGGCAATGGGTTTCTTTTTTTGTTTTGTTTTGGTATGTGTCGGACACTATGGGATACAAAAAAACAGTGAGGACACAAAGATTAATGAACACGTGATTCCTGGCCTCAAAGAGCTACCAGTCTAAAGGGGAAGGCAACCAAACGGAAAATGTTAACACGAGTGTGGTAAGTGATAAAGGCAAACACAGAGTTCTATGGGATGAGAGGGTGGGTCAGAGAAGGCTTCCCAGAAGCGATGATACCCTAGACTCAGACTTGAAAGACCAGTAGGCAATGAGACAAGAAAAGAAGATGAGGGGAAGGGTGCTCCAGCAAAGGAAACAGCACGAACAAAGACACTAAGAGAGAGCCTGGCATGGCCCATTTGGAGGGTAGGAGGTGCAAGTAATGATAGGAGGCTGGGGAGTTAGAAGAGCTAAGGCAGGGGAGGTAAGCAAGGGCTGGATTATGCAGTCTTGAAGCCATGCTCAGGAGCCTGAGGAGCCTTCAGGAAATTTTAAGCAGAAGGGTGACATAATTATGTTTGCATTATTGAAAGATCTCTCCAGTCACATGGTGGAGAATGGCTTGAAGGGACAAGATTGGAAGCAAGGAGACCAGTTGAGAGGCTGTGAAAATAATCCAGACAAGAAATGATAAAGACCTGTGCCAGGTGAAGATTTGGAGGGGGAAAAACTACCAGAGCTATCTAACCAAACCTATTGCCATTGAGTTGATTCTGACTCACAGCAACTCTTCAGGACAGAGTAGAACTGCCCCATAGCGTTTCCAAGGCTATAATCTTTACGGAAGCAGACTGCCACATATTTCTCCTGTGGAGCAGCTAGTGGGTTCGAAGCGCCAACCTTTCGGTTAGCAGCCAAGTGCTTTAACCACTGTGCCAGCAGGGCTTAGGAGATAGAATTAAAAGGCCAGAGTGACCTAATGGGTGTGGGGGATGGGGGAGAAGGAGTCAAGGACGGAAGGCTCATTCATTCTTTTTTTCAACAAACATTTGAGTGCCGCCTATGTATCTGGCATTCTTCTCCTACTTCATAATTTTGCCTGGGGCTAGGCCTGCGCCTGCATTGAACATTTGACAAATGACATATCCACTTTAAAAGAAACACCAATTAAGAGTCATAATTTGGCTGGTGAGTTTGATATGTTCCACCTGTGGAGCCCTGTGACCAAAGGGCAGATTGGAAGGCAAGCATTGATTGAATTTCATGACCTCGCAGAGGAAGACATGACCTCCCATAAATTCATGATCTTCCAGAGCTCATGCAACTAACTACAAAGGCAACAGTTGTTTTCAACTACTGGATATTGAGTACCTTGAAAAGAGGGACTTTGACTTATTTTTAATATAACCTTTTATATCTAGTACACTTTGTATGAGCTAGGGCAGTGCTTCCTGTGAATCTCTGGTGGTATGTGGACCGATGAAGTTTCTAGGTTTTTTTAAATTTATTTAATAAATATTTATTTTACTATGTATTAGAAAAAACATGTAACTAGTGCACCTAACCCACGATTTCATTAGGACAAAGCTAAGTAGGTAGTGCTGTGATACATTTATTTCAATAAAAGTATGAGCTGCTTTAAAGAAAAATATTAAGTAGTATGGGGAGTATGAGGGTTTAACAAAACTCATGAGGTGGTAAATGAATGACTAGGATTTGGGCTGGGTCATGGGCAAACCAGCCCCGAGGTTTTGTGAAATATTTCTTTGGCCTTAAAGCTTCTGCTCCCCCCCGCCCCACGCCAAGTAGCTACTTTGGGGCTTTAAACCAACCTAAGGTAGAAGTTAATAAAACTTACTAAGCTTAAGAAGTGGTTCCATTTTTATAAGTGCCTCTCAAAGACTTTCTAGCCTTCCAGCCCCCGAGCAATGACCTGAATAGTGTAAGTTCAGGCACTGAAACAGACTTTTGGTCAGGAAAGCTGGCAGGAACACCTGGGGCAGCTGTCCACTCTGCCTACTCAGAGATGTGGGCTCTTACTGAGGAAAATCCAATTCCTTAACCAAAGTATAAAATCTGTTCCATTACATATTATATACTGTGCAGGTGGGTGACTGTGAATTAAGCCTGACTTTTCTGTTCCTTTTTTTACATAAACAACTGTCTTACCTTTCAAGTCTCCCTTCCTCATGTTAGAAGTCAGGCCAATGACTCATCCTTACTCTTTAGCTAGAAGAGACAATCAGTCTAGAAACACAAAAGGAAGCGCTGATTGAGCTAGTGTTCACTTTCTACAATTCATGATTCTGTGCTTTCATGTCCAGTTGGAAGTATTTAGATAACACAGTTGGGCCCCATTTACCTCTTTGGACCCAAGAGGAAGACTACCTAACACAGCAGGCCAAGAAGAACTTTTCTTCACCTTTCGCTCCTAGTCTCCAGTTTGAAAGAACTCGAGAATTCCCAGCTGTAGCTAGCAGCTATTATCTTGCTGTAGCTGGGAGGAAAGTCTGGTTCCATGGCTCCAATAGCAGCATAAATCAAGTTCTCTGGGAGAGGGTTAAGAAAGGGTGTTCAACAGCTGCCGCCATGGGAGGAGCTCCTACACAGCCGTGCACACGGCCACACACGCACACATTGTTTGTCTTGGGCCCAGTTCCCTTTGCCCCCCAGGTGATGCTCTCCTCTCCCCATCCCCCTCAGGTACACAGTATCTTCTCCTCCCAACCCTACTCTCGAAACCTGCTTTCAGAGAAGAAACGTGGAAACTCATCCCCTTCCAGTGTCCATGGTTGATAGGATATAATGGGGCTGCCCACCCAGGGCTATGAGTATTTTAACAGGGATCAAAGCTTTAAACCAAAGGAACAGAGCTCTAAAAACTGTGGAATTCCAGGCATCCGCCAGTGGGAAGGGAGTGTTTAAACTGAGGGGCAATGAGGCCTTTTTTGGTGCACCTGAAATCACATCATGTAGACAGTTGCTTATATGTTAGACCGGTGCTGCTCACAGTCAACACCTCCCCAGCCACACCTCTGCACTCCATGGCACACAGCCACTTTGTCTCCCCTTCGCTTGCAGTGTATGACTCCTTTGTGGGGCAGAGGGGAGGGGAGGCGCCAGGCACACTGATCCAAATTCTCCCAAATGCATAAGCTGTGATCAGAGAATGAATTATGGTCCTTTGGGAAAGTGTGTTCATTCATTCATCCCAGCCAGCAGGCCAGTGCAAGGTAAATGGTAACTTTGTAAGTTGAAAGACTTAAAGCCATTTTGAAAATTGCATAATAATCCCAGGCAGAATCTGGCTCTATGTGTATGGAAAATTAATAGACCAGGCTGAGATGCTTGCATTGTGAGTGGTGGATGGATAGCCTCTCCGCAGACCAGGGACTACACTTTTCCCTCCCTAAATCCACAGAATGTACTGAGGTCCTTTGTAAGGCAGACTCCAAGACCTGAAAAAAGATTGAAATTTTTATTTGTGGCATCATGTTGATTACTGCAAATAAAAAATTATTCCATTCTGTCTTCGTTTGTGTAGGAGATATTGATCTGGATTGCTAACGTATTTCTTCATATCCCTACTCCATTGATTTTTTTTTTGATTGGGCAGATAGAGTGTATGTCTATCTAACATTTTGTATCTTTTGCATAGGATATTTGGCTTGCTATAAAAATGTAAAGCCTTTGTAGTTTGGTGATTGAGAGTACGGTAGCTTTCAATCCAAAGGCTGGTGATGCCTGAGGCATGGCTTTATGTTCCACATGGCAATTCACACATATTTTGTTTTGCTTTGAATTGTTGTAGACTAAAAAGCACAGTGATTCAGACAATGTAATATGTTTATTTTGATGTATGGTGTATAGAACCTACAAGTAATTTTACTAAGTTTTCTCTGGGTCCTTATGCTTTGGAGCGTGGGTCCCCAAGAGGGCAACTGGCATCTAACAGTTGACCTCTCACATGTTTGCTTCCATTGAGCCCCTTTTCCATCTCACAGCTCCCTGAATTCCAGTAACACATGGTAGGAAATTGACAGCCACCACCCCAGATAGCAACTCACACTTTCAACCACCTCTCCTGCCCTGCTTCCCAAGCCCCATCCACAGTCCTAAGTCTTGGAGAAATTTCAAAAGTAGTATCTCAATGAGAATGTTGACACATTCTGAAAAATGTAACCAATAACCAATATCATGGAACAAGCTGTATAAAAATTGTTAAATGGGGACCTAATTTGTTATTATGTAAACTTTCACCTAAAACACAATACATTTTTTTTAGTAGTATCTCATAAGGAAAGGTCAACTCCATCTCTACCCCCAACTCTACAGTTATCATTAAGAAATCTGTTCTGGAGAGACAGTATGGTTTGGACCTGTAGCCAAAGGAGGGAGAGAGGAGTACACCAAACCATCCTATACCCTACCAACCAGACCCGGAGACTACAATACTTACTATACCAATCCTTTGGGTGACTCTTACACTTGGCACATTGTTGAGCAAGGGTTGTTGTTGTTGTTGTTGTTAGGTGCCGTCGAGTTGGTTCCGACTCAGCGACCCTATGTACAACAGAATGAAACACTGCCCGGTCCTGCGCCATCTTCACAATCGTTGGTATGTTTGAGCCCATTGTTGCAGCCCCTGTGTCAATCCATCTCCTTCAGGGTCTTCCTCTTTATCGCTGACCCTGTACTTTACCAAGCATGATGTCCTTCTCCAGGGACTGGTCCCTCCTAATAACATGTCCAAAGATGTGAGACGAAGTCTTGCCATCCTTGCTTCGATGCAGCATTCTGGTTGTACTTCTTCCAAGACAGATTTGTTCCTTCTTTTGGCAGTCCATGGTAAATTCAATATTCTTCACCAACACCACAATTCAAACACATTAATTCTTCTTCAGTCTTCCTTATTCATTGTCCGGCTTTCACATGTATACGAGATGATTGAAAACACCATGACTTGGTGCAGGCACACCTTAGTCCTCAAGGTGACATCTTTGCTTTTTAACACTGAAAGAGGTCTTTTGAAGCAGATTTGCCCAATGCAATGAGTTTTTTGATTTCTTGACTGCTGCTTCCATGGGTGTTGATTGTGAATCCAAGTAAAATGAAATCTTTGACAACTTCAATCTTGCTACCCTTTTAGCAAGGGTAGGTTTACCTATTTGTCTCCACCATAACTTGTGAGCTCTAGATGAACAGGGATTTATATTCTTCTTCTCTGTATTTCCTCTAGTACGGGATTACTCAAAAGTGCAATCCGTGTACCAGTGCTTGTCTGTGCACTCTTTGCTACCGGTATGTGACAAGTTTAAGTACAGATATCGAGAGTATGCATTTAGAAACTTTGATAGCATTTGATATTGCTGCCACATGTAAGCACATGATGAGTGAACCCAGCTGTTGAGTCTAATAATTTTTTTAAATGGCCTTTTGTACTTTGTATTTCTTCTTCAGTTTTTCTAGTAATTCATTTTTATTGTATTTTTCCAAAGTATTCATCCATGACAGATTGAAATTTTTTGAAAATAATAAATTAAAATAAATTGGTCTTTCACTAAAGATAGTTCGAGAAGTATTGGCCTAGTATGTGCACAATGCCTTGGCCCATGGTAGTCACTTAGTAAATGTTGTTTGAATGAAGCCCTGGGAAGCTTTTCTTTTCCAAAAATCAATTCCCACATTCCCTACTTATGGAGAGTTCCTGTTAAAATCACAACACAGAAAAAAAAAAAATTTCAATAATAGGTAGCGTATTTGAAGACAAATTTCTACCTAAAAATTTCTCCTACAAAAATGACTCCATAGAAACACTCTTCTTCTTTGGCTCGCTTTTTATTGAAGCAATATTCAGAAGGGAGTAAATTTGATTTATGTGAAATTTTGCATCTCGGTAGATCTTGGGATAAATTACAGAGGAGAGGTTGAACTCCATAGCCTTCGTGTTTTATTTTATCAATTATTTCCCTCCTAATTTATATCATGTTTTCTGCTGTAAATGAAAGAGATGCTAACCTGTGTACCAAAACATATCTTCTTAGAGCTAGATGATAAGATCCAGAGGGAAGCAGTGCTTCCTTGGAATGCCTTCATCTCATTCATCCTTACAACATGTCAGAAGCATAGCAAGTCTCCCCTGCCATAAATAAATTGCATGTCATTACTCAGAAGATTTAAGCTCTTTTGCATGGCTCCAGTCCTTTTCTTAACTCCTGTTAAACTGATGGTTAATACCATATGGTTTGTTATCAGCTTTTTGTCTGGTATTGTCCTGAAGTTGTTTCATGTGGGAAATGTCTTCACTTTCAAAATAGAGTGGAATAATTGAAAGAGCAGAGGACTAGCACTCAAAAGAGTTGGGTTTTAGTTCTTGTGCTGCCACTCTGAGCCTTGTAACCCTGGATCCGTAAATTAACATCTCTGAACCACAGCCTCCTTAACTGTAAATTGAGGATGGTGAGCTACATGCTCTTCTGAAGCCCCTTCTACCTATGACAATCTGTTTCTATGACTGTGAACTCCTTAAGGGAAGGAATCTTACAGTTCTGTACACAGCATCTAGAACAGTGCCTAGAACATAGTAAGCCCTCAATACATATTTGATGAATCAATGACTGAAGGCATCCCTCACAACAGAGACCCCAGAAATGGTTCCATAGGAGATGTTGAGCAGTACTCCTCTTGATCAAAGTACTGTATACAACATTAAAAATCTTATTTCTCTCCTATCAAGCGGGATTCCCTAGATGGCACAAATGGTTTGCACTCGACTACTAACCCTGGTGGCGTAGTGGTTAAGATTGTCTGGTAACCAAAAAATTGGCAGTTCGAATCCACCAGCCACTCCTTGGAAACCCTGCGGGACAGGTCTACTCCTATAGGGTCACTATGAGTTGGAATTGACTTGACGGCAATGGGATTTACTAACCTAAAGGTTGGTAGCTAGAACCTACCCAGTGGTATTGAGAAAGAAAGGCCTGGAGATCTACTTCCGTTAAGATTACAGCCAAGAAAACCCTATGGAGCAGTTCTACTCTATAACACAGGGGGTCACCATGAGTCAGAGCTGACTCGAAGGCAATGGATATCAAGCAGGATAGTAAGGCATGTTGCAACCAGTATCATAAGAGTGGAGATATAAACAGACATACTTCTCATATTTTCTTTATCTCCAGAAATCTAAATCGGACATTTTTAAAATTAAGTCATTAAAATTTGGTGTTTCCTTTTCAAATAACTGAGCCTTTGATATTTACTCTCTTAGATTGCAAAGTCCTAAAGGTACGAGACCATGTTTATCTAAACCTCATGGTATGGGGTCTTACACATTATTACATTGTTTGGAAATGATGATAGTGAACTTGTAGGAGGGTTTATTATTAATTTTTCCTTATTGCAAAACTTGTGTCAATCCCTTCTGTGGAAATCTTTCTGAAATGTATTGCATATTTCCCTGCCTTAGCAAACAAACTATATGAAATCTAATCTAACCTATCTTTCATGCTCTGTTTTATCATATTCTTTTTTTTTAATATAATGTGAATATACAGAAGCTGTGAGACATTGAGTTGAATTTGAACTGGGCCTACTATACACCATGAAACTTGCTTTCTTAAAAACAGCAACAACAAAAAAGTCCCTGAAATTATTTGCCCCTTACTCTTTTTTTTTTTTTTTTAGCTTAAGTATTTTATTTGTTTGCAACTAGGCTTGTTAACACTATATAATGAAAATGCACAAAGAATAATGTTGCAGTTTTTGGTTAGATTTAAGTCAAATACACTCATTAATGAGGTATCTTCTAAAGTGAATATTCCAGAAATTTGTCCCTTACTATTCACCTGTGATACAGAATGGACAGATCCATACTCTCCTCAACAGGGACTTTAGTCTGTTTTTTATGAATTATAATTCTGGACTCAAAAGCTAAAGTAGTCCTTCCTAGGTTATTCCTTGCCCTCACTAAAATAACCACGTTCGCTGTTTTTTGTTTTTGTTTTAATCATCCTTTGCATTTTTAGCAACTGTCACACCATTCTGGTTTCATTACCAGTAACTTCAACTCCCAGTCTGTTTCAACCCACTCTTCAGCTCACTTGCTTTATCTTATGTTGCAACACAGTGATCACAAGAGTCAGAGCAGTGTGGTGGAACGTGCCTCGGTTTCGGAGTCAGATAATCCTGGGTCCAAATTCCAACTCTCTTGCTTACTAGCTGCATGACCTTGGGTTAGCCGCCTTAACCTAACTGAGCCTTTACTTACAAAATGAGGATTAAAAACTTAACCTAAGTTGATAAATGGAAGGATAGAGGGATAGATAGATCCATGTGATAGCACAAACACGTTGTTGTTGTTAGTTGCCTAACTGTCGTCAAGTTGGCTCCAACTCATAGCGACCTTATGGATGACAGAAAGAAACGTTGTCTGGTCTTACCCATCTTCATAATCATTACCATGTTTGAGCCCATTGTTGCAGCCGCTATGTCAATCCATCTCATGGAGGGTCTCCCTCTTTTTTGCTGACCTCTAGTTTACCAAACACAAATATAGCACAATGCTAATTATAGAATATAGGTGGCAAATATACTAGCGTTCACTGTAAAATTCTTTCAACTTCTCTGTACGTATGCTGGGAGGAAAAATAAACTTGCAAGTTCTTTAAAAGGACTAGAGATTATACACGTAAAGTGTCTTGCACATGATAGGTATCCACATTATCCTGTGAATCCTAAGGATATTTCTTTTAAAGGCCATCAATGCCAGACTTGTTTTGAACCACAAGAGTCATCAGGCGTACCGTATTTTACACAAATAATGCGCCTTCTACATTTGTTTGCCAACTGCCTTCTCCCCACCCCCGCGAGGTATTTTCATAAGCGTGCTATGCCAATTTTTTTTACAGCAACATGTAAAAAAAAATTGGCATAGCGGCACTTATGAAAATACCTCGTAGGGGGAGGGCACAGTTGGCAAACAAATATAGAAGGTGCACGTTATTTGAGTGAAAATATGGTAATTGAGATCTAACGTTTTTTACCTGCGAGTTTATTGCCAGGTTTGCCACAATGCCAGCTTTGGAGAGTGCCAGATTATCAAGGTTTTACAGGACTCTTAACAGTTTGAAAGGCGCATCCTACCTCCTCCCTCAGGGGATCTCCTTTAACTTCACAGCTTGGCTCTAGCTCAGTCTTCCCTCAGCCTCGCTTTCACAAAGGTCCATGTGGTGAGTATGGGAGTTAAGCAGTGTTAAGCGATGGCCAGGGTCCAGTCACAGACCTGCCACAGGCCCAGGAATTCTCAGACACTGATTTACCTTTCCATTTCCCAGGGCTTAACCTCTGTCGTTTGGCCTCCCCAATTACAATTACATTTCCAGACCTTATTTTGGCCTTACCCTCAATTCCCAGCCTTAGTAATAGCTCGTATTTCCTGGATATAACTACAGGGGCTCAAATTCGCTTCTGAAAAAAGGTTCCAAACTAGAGCTTGCAGCCAGATCTGCCTCAACGTTAAACTTTACAGTCATACTTACATATGCTCATACCATTTCTAATTTACTGCTGTACGGAAATATCATGCCGTATTTACTTTTCTTTTTTCTGGTCAATACTAGGCAGTGAAGTGACTCTTCTTCGGAAGAAAAAAGCCAATGATTTCTTGACAAGTGAAAACAATGCTAGTGTCTTGGCTGATGGTCTCTGTGTGGAGGGAAAACATTTATCCCACACATGGAAGGGAAAGTTCATCTTCCTCGGCATAACTTATCCTATGGCAGGAAGGTCATTTAATCACATGCAAGCAGCTAGACAAGATGATAATATAAAGCAGGATTCTGTATGCTTCTAAATCACCTGGGGCTTATCAAATGCCCTTACACCCCTCAAGGATGGGGAACCTTGAATCAGTTAAAAAGAAAGATCAAAGAATGAAAGATGGAGTTGTCTATTGTCCTTTGGTATATTTTCACAGATATGGTTTAATTCTTAACCTTAAGATGAGAAGATCATCAGAGTATCTTTCTATGAGCAGTATTGTGTTCACACCTGAAATAGCCATGATTCTGAAATCCTGAAAGACAATCTCTATTTCTCACCTTAGTTTTGCTGCAAGCAGAACTTATAATATCTACTAACGCACTTTAACACATTAACAGTGTCGCTGTTATTAAAAACATTTTAAACCTGCCACCTTCCCTTACTCCTATACTAATATTATTATTACTTTTCTAAACCAAGACAATCTATCCATTCATACCATTGTTTCTTCTTAGAAATTGATCTTTCGGCACATTTAAATCCAACAAATAGAGAGAATAGTAATGGCAACACATAACGCACTTTTGGGATCTGACAACAAACTTCTTATTCAGAGAAAGAAGGGCCAAATTTCCAGGACTACCTAATAATCGCAGTTAAAGTCTCTGCATTCAGAATCTCTTACAATTGTATAAGACTTCACACTTCTCACAAAGGGCTTCCTCATACCTTATTCAGATTGTTTTTCTCAACAGTCTTATGAGATAGACCAGGCAAACAAGTATAATTACCCCCATTGGATTGATGAGATAGGGAGCCTAAGTGACAAAATCAGTCTGCAATTGGCTGCTAACCTAAACATTGGTAGTTTGAACCCACCCAGTGGGTACCGTGGAAGAAAGTCCTGACTATGTGCTTCCGTAAATATTACAGGCAGGAAAACCCTATGGGGTACAGTTCTATTCTCTAACACATGGGGTTGCCATGAGTGGAAATTGAGTAGACAGCAGTGGAACAACAATAATAGTAATAAGAAAACCTTGGAGATTCAGAGAGGTTAAGCGATGATCCCAAGGTCTTATAGCAGGTCAGCACTGAAGACAAGACCATAACCCAAATCACACACCTTCAATTCTAAAGAAGCCCCAACAAGCCATGTGGCAGTGGTTTAAACCTAAATGTCATAGGCAAAACCTCTTGAATGTTATCCAGATGTCTTTGGAAGGCTCAGGGGATTCAATACTCACCTTAAAGAGCCAGGCCATGAAAAATAACATGTTATGAAAAACATGCCAATTTGGGATCTACTAAGACGAAGAGAAAAGTTGGGGACAATATAGATACGGCCAGGTTCAAAATATTTCTTATGCTCTTCGCTTCACTGCAAACAATGACCTTTCTGCAGGATAGAAAAGATACAATGTTAGCAGTAGAAAAGTGAGTTTGTGTCATAAGATTCACTCAGAATTTGTGAAAAAGAGTGGAAGACATTTTGGAAATCACCCTTGCAGCTCGATTTAAAATGTTTTAGAGAACCTTTTCTTCCTAGTAAGTGGAAAACCTACGGTGGCTCAGGGAAAGTCTGTTATCTGTAAGGTAAATGAAGAAATTGAAATGGTGAGTCCAAATGAAGCAGCCTTTAAAAGCATCTGAAATGCACGTCCCCAGGCCAGCGGGATTTGGCAGCTGATTATGGAGACTATAGATGATACCAAACTCGGAATTTCTCAAAATGTAGCAGTAATTCCTGGGTAGGGAGAACCGGTTTCATTCATTACAGGAAATTCACAGCTTCCCCCCGGAACAGTGGTTCCATGGGTCAGAGTCAGGCCTCATGCCTGGAATTAGGGGGTACAGGTCTGACTGAAGCCTTCTTCTTTCTGCCTTGCCTTTAGCAGACTGAGAGGAGAACTGAGCCCCTCACAGGAGAGTTCCCCACAGGAAGGAAAAGTCAGCCTAAGAGGGAGCTAAACCGATGAAGCCGATGAAGTAGAGTTGCCAGAATCCCTCCACAGGCCACCCAAGCAGTGAAGAAATTCATGAAGAGAAAGAAAGAAAAGACCCACAGCCGTGAGCAGAGCCAGCTGGGAGGGATGTTATTACTTTATTTCTGTTTTCTTAACTATGTGTGTGCGTGCACGCACACGCGTGCGTATGTGCGTGTGTGTGCGTGTGGTGTGTATTTTGAGGGGGAGGGAGGATTGATTGCAGAAAATGTCTGGATCCACAGCACTCAAGATGGAAACTTTTGTTGATATAATTTCTCCTAACTTTCCTACACCTTCCTTCCCTTCTACTCCATTTCCCCAGTGGCTATCAAGAGCTGTATATATCTGACCACAAAACATCCAGTCAGTCCAAGTCAAAAATGCAGCCAGCCATCTGGATTGACTCAAACTCTGTCTACACACACCAATTGGCTTGGGGGTAAAAAAATGTAATTCAGTGGAACAACTGGTTATTTTTAAAACAACGAGTTGAATTCAGACAACCATCCAATTAGTTGATTTCAAAATGCCTGTTTGGCGACATGAAAAGGGCTATTTTCAAAGGGCCTTGTGTGTGCATAAACAACCTGAATGCTATTAAACTGACGAGCTATTTTGGAATCAAGTAGATAAGGCCCAAGCAGCCGGACTCTGTTTATAGAGGAAAAACCTGTTAGAGTAGCAGTCCATCAAGCACTCCGGAGGGTGATACCTTCTGTGGGAAGGATGAAGTCTTTCACTTGACAGGGACGGAATCGTGCCCCTCTTTGCGGAGAGGCCTTTTTCAGAGCAGTCTCCTGTGTGTCTTCTTCCTGGACATGCCATGCCAGCCAGAAGGCCAACGATTCAAATAGACCCTAAAAGGCAGATGTTCTTGTATTCGCTGTTGCCACATAGCACTTTTCCGAACACACACAATGATGTCAACTAGCTTCTCGCCTTTTATGCGTTTCAGTGTCGCTCTGTACAGCCACGAAGCCTCCTCTGAGCCATCGGACCCCATTCATAATGAGTCGGATCACTTTAAACGGCATAACTCTAGCTCCCTGCACTTCTCCCCACCCCTGAAATGTGAAAGTGCTTTTCCTGTGTGGCATTGCTAAGAAATGATTTCAGAAAAGGGGGGGGGGGGAAAGAAAGAAAGGTCTCCTCCTGAAGAGAATTTTATTTGCACTCCCTATGCTTTGTCATAAAGGGCATTCAACCGTGTTAATCATGTAAGAAGTTTTCGAGAAGCTCTCTTTTTCACATTAGGCTTAAAACATCACCCCTGAGGTGGTGCTGATGGCTCGCTTAGAAAAGATTTCTTTGACATCTAAGACACAAAGGACTTCAGCAAACGCTCCGAGTGAAATGAGTGGTGCCTAAGTGCTGACTCCCCATCCACAGTGACAAGCATTTAAGAAGTGAAACTTTTGTTTCTGCAAATGTCTAACTTGGGTGTGTCTTAATCCCAAATGTTGTGGGGGGTTTGGTTTTATTGTGTGTGTATGTGTGTGTGTGTGTGTGTGTTTAAGCATTTATTTTATCAGAAAGGATTCCCACAAAGGAAGCATTCATTCCCATCGCTGTGGCTGAGTCTTTAGGTTTAAGACTGGTTAAGCTACCCCAGGTAGAAGTGTTTGCACAGCTACAGAAGTATAGAATCACAGCCCCAGAGTTAGAAGGGGCCCCATTAAGCCAGTCCTTGCCTTCATCCCAGCCAGAGGAATAGCCACTCTTTTAAGATTTCCAAGGACAAAAACTCCACATGTAGTTCTTTTATTATAAAAGGTCTAAACTGTACAAAAGGACAAACATTGCATGATCCCACTTATATGAAATATCTAAAATGGGCAAATGCATAGAGTCCAAAGTTTATTAGTGATTACCAGGGGTGTGGGGAATGGGGAAAGAGGGAGTCATTGCTTAGGGGGCATTGAGCTTCTGTTAAGGGTGATGGAAATTTTTGGAAACGGATAAGGGTGATGGTTGCATGACACAATGAATGTAAGTAATGTCACTGAATTGTACATGTGAAAAATGTTGAAATGGCACATTTATTTGTTTTATATATATAGTTACCACAATAAAAAATTTTTTTAAAAAAGACTTTTAAAAAGTATGTACTATAAAGCATATTTACAAGGGAATAGTATTACAGTAAAACCTGTGAGAGCTGGAATTCAACGGGACAGCCTTGTTTTTCTGGGTCTCTTAAGTTTTCAGTCTTTGACAGGGTGCAGTCTTAACACTTTTCTGTCACTCATATTTAGTGGAAAATATTTGCGCTTTCACTTCTGACAGGTTTCTGCCTTACATAGGTTCCCAGTTTTGCAGGTTTTACCGTATAATCTATATTTAAAGTATTTCCGTTTTTAAACATTTGCTTTCCCAATTTTTAAAAAACGTATAAACAGTAAAGTTCTTTGAAAAATAATCCCTTTCAATGGAATGAGGGTTATCATTGCTGATGTCAGATGGATCCTGGCTGAAAGCAGAGAATACCAGAAAGATGTTTACCTGTGTTTTATTGACTATGCAAAGGCATT